>NC_029790.2:87582121-87600815 GCF_000816755.2 Arachis ipaensis
TCACCTATCAAACCTTACCCTCTTCCCCAAATACCCTTCACCAATCACCTCATTCACTTTCCCCCAAAACACCACTGATGCACGAATTGTAAATCACACTTTTCACAACTCGTACCACTAACCAGCAAGTGCACTGGGTCGTCCAAGTAATACCTTACGTGAGTAAGGGTCGACCCCACAGAGATTGTCAGCTTGAAGCAAGCTATGGTTATTTTGTATTTCTTAGTCAGGAAATCAATTATAATTATTAGTTTGGATTGCGAAAAATAAAAGAGCATGAATTAATACTTGTTATGCAGTAATGGAGAATATGTTGGAGTTTTGGAGATGCTTTGTCTTCTGAATCTCTGCTTTCCCCCTGTCTTCTTCTTCACGCACGCAAGGTTCCTCCTATGGCAAGCTGTGTGTTGGTGGATCACCGTTGTCAATGGCTACCATCCATCCTCTCAGTGAAAATGGCCCGGGTGCGCTGTCACCACACGGCTAATCATCTGTCGGTTCTCACTCATGCTGGAATAGGATCCATTGATCCTTTTGCGTCTGTCACTACGCCCAACCCTTGTGAGTTTGAAGCTCATCACAGTCATCCAATCCCTGAATCCTACTTGGAATACCACAGATAAGGTTTAGACTTTCCAGATTCTCAAGAATGCTGCCAATGGATTCTAGCTTATACCACGAAGATTCCGATTAAGAAATCCAAGAGATACTCATTCAATCGGAGGTAGAACGGAGGTGGTTGTCAATCACGCGTTCATAGTTTGGGAATGGTGATGAGTGTCACGGATCATCCCTTCCATCATATTGAAGTGCGAATGAACATCTTAGATAGAAACAAGCGTGTCTGAATAGAAAACAGAAATAATTGCATTAATTCATCGGGACACAGCAGAGCTCCTCACCCCCAACAATGGAGTTTAGAGACTCATGCCTTCAAAGAGTACAAAGTTCATATCTAAAATATCATGAGGTCCAAAATAAATCTCTAAAAGTTGTTTAAATACTAAACTAGTAACCTAGGTTTACAGAAAATGAGTAAACTAAGATAGATAGTGCAGAAATCCACTTCTGGGGCCCACCTGGTGTGTGCTGGGGCTGAGACTTGAGCTTTACACGTGTCTAGGCTATTTCTAGAGTTAAACGCCAGGTTGTAACCTGTTTCTGGCGTTTAACTCCAACTTGTAACCTGTTTCTGGCGTTTAACGCCAGAATGCAACATGGAACTGGCGTTGAACACCAGTTTACGTCTTTTATCCTTGAGCAAAGTATGGACTATTATATATTGCTGGAAAGCCCTGGATGTCTACTTTCCAACGCAATTGAGATCGCACCATTTGGACTCTTGTAGCTCCAGAAAATCTATTTCGAGTGCAGGGAGGTCAGAATCCAACAGCATCTGCAGTCCTTTTTCAGCCTGAATCAGATTTTCGCTCAGCTCCCTCAATTTCAGCCAGAAAATACCTGAAATCATAGAAAAACACAAAAACTCATAGTAAAATCTAGAAATATGAATTTTTGCCTAGAAACTAATAAAAATATACTAAAAACTAACTAAAACATGCTAAAAACTACATGAAATTATCCCCAAAAAGCGTATAAAATATCCGCTCATCAACCATCCAACACAACATTCAAGTGGGCAAAATTATTATCCTTAAGCTTTAATTTCTTCACACATACCTTATACCCCCTTGGCCGAATTCACCCTTTCCCTCCATCTCTTCCATTTTCCTCTTCTTCTCCTTCATTCTTTCTTCTTTGCTTGAGGACGAGCAAACACTTTAAGTTTGGTGTGGTAAAAGTATTGCTTTTTGTTTTTTCATAACCATATATGGCACCTAAGGCCGGAAAAACCTCTAGAAAGAGGAAAGAGAAGGCAAAAGCTTCCACATCCGAGTCATGGGAGATGGATAGATTCATCTCAATGGAAAAGTGACTCAAGAGGTAAACTGGTTCAATTGAGAAGACCGGACCTTAAGCCTATAGCTAGAGGATGGTTGGAGTTCATCTAACGCTCTATCATTTTCACTAGCAACCGATCCGAAGTAACTATGGATCGGGCCATCATGATCCATAGTATCATGATTGGGGAGGAAGTTGAAGTTCATGAGATTATACTTCAAGAACTCTACAAGGTGGCTGACAAGTCCTCCACTTTGGCAAGGTTGGCCTTTCCTCACCTCATTTGTCACCTCTGCAATTTGGCTAGGATTGTCATAAAGAGAGACATCCTCATTGAAGAGGACAAGCCCATCACTAAAAAGAAGATGGAGCAAACAAGAGAGTCCACTCATGGACCTCAACAAGAGCATGAGAAAATTCCTCATCATGAAATCCCTGAGATGCCTCAAGGGATGCACTTTCCTCCACAAAACTATTGGGAGCAAATTAACACCTCCCTAGGAGAATTAAGTTCCAACATGGGACAACTAAGGGTAGAGCACCAAGAGCACTCCATCATTCTCCGTGAGATTAGAGAAGATCAAAGAGCTATGAGGGAGGAGCAACAAAGTCAAGTAAGAGACATAGAGGAGCTCAAGAGCACCATTGGTTCTTCAAGAGGAAGAAGACGCCACCCTCACTAAGGTGGACCCGTTCCTTAATCTCCTTGTCTATTTATTTTTTTCCTGTTTTGTTCTCTATGCTTTATGTTTATTTATGTTTGTGTCTTTATTACATGATCATTAGTGTCTAGTGTCTATGCCTTAAAGCTAAGAATGTCCTATGAATCCATCACCTTTCTTAAATAAAAAATGTTTTTAATTGCAAAAGAACAAGAAGAACATGGATTTCGAATTTTAAAATAGTTTAATTATTTTGATGTGGTGGTAATACTTTTTGTTTTCTGAATAACTGCTTGAACAGTGCATATTTTTGAATTTATTGTTTATGAATGTTAAAATTATTGGCTCTTGAAAGAATGATGAAAAAGGAGAAATATTATTTGATAATCTGAAAAAAACATATAATTGATTCTTGAAGTAAGAAAAAGCAGTGAAAAGCTTGCGAAAAAAAAAAGAGAAGAAAAATGGCAAAAAAATAAAAGAAAAAGAAAGAAAAAGAAAAAGCAAGCAGAAAAAGCCAGTAACCCTTTAAACCAAAAGGCAAGGGTAAAAAAGATCCAAGGCTTTGAGCATCAGTGGATAGGAGGGCCCACAGGAATAAAATCCTAGCCTAAGCGGCTAAACTAAGCTGTCCCTAACCATGTGCTCGTGGCGTGAAGGTGTCAAGTGAAAAGCTTGAGACTGAGTGGTTAAAGTCATGGTCCAAAGCAAAAAGAGTGTGCTTAAGAGCTCTGGACACCTCTAATTGGGGACTCTAGCAAAGCTGAGTCACAATCTGAAAAGGTTCACCCAGTTATGTGTCTGTGGCATTTATGTATCCAGTGGTAATACTGGAAAACAAAATGCTTAGGGTCACGGCCAAGACTCATAAAGTAGCTGTGTTCAAGAATCAACATACTAAAATAAGAGAATCAATAACACTATCTGAATTCTGAGTTCCTATAGATGCAATCATTCTGAACTTCAAAGGATAAAGTGAGATGCCAAAACTGTTCAGAGGCAAAAAGCTACTAGTCCCACTCATCTAATTAAGACGGATCTTCATAGATATTTTTGGAATTTATCGTATATTCTCTTCTTTTTATCCTACTTTGTTTTTAGTTGCTTGGGGACAAGCAACAATTTAAGTTTGGTGTTGTGATGAGCGGATAATTTATACGCTTTTTGGCATTGTTTTTAGGTAGTTTTTAGTATGTTTTAGTTATTTTTTATTATATTTTTATTAGTTTTTAAATAAAAATCACATTTCTGGACTTTACTATGAGTTTGTGAGTTTTTCTGTGATTTCAGGTATTTTCTGGCTGAAATTGAGGGACCTGAGCAAAAATCTGATTCAGAGGCTGAAAAAGGACTGCATATGTTGTTGGATTCTGACCTCCCTGCACTCGAAATGAATTTTCTAGAGCTACAAAAACCCAATTGGCAAGCTCTCAATTGCGTTGGAAAGTAAACATCTTGGGCTTTCCAGCAATATATAATAGTCCATACTTTTCCCGAGTTTTGATAACGTAAACTGGCGTTTGAACGCTCACTTTCTACCTTATTCTGGCATAAACGCCAGAACTGGCATAAAAGCTGGAGTTAAACGCCCAAACTGGCATCAAAGCTGGCGTTTAACTCCAAGAAGAGTCTCTACACATGAAAGCTTCAATGCTCAGCCCAAGCACAAACCAAGTGGGCCCCGAAAATGGATTTTTGTACTATCTGCACTTAGTTACTTATTTTCTGTAACCCTAGTTACTAGTTTAGTATAAAAACTACTTTTAGAGATTTATTTTGTATCCAGTTTTCATATTTCAAAGTTGAGACCATTGATCACGTTTAGGGGGCTGGCCTCACGGCCATGCCTAGACCTTTCACTTATGTATTTTCAACGGTGGAGTTTCTACACCCCATAGATTAAGGTGTGGAGCTCTGCTGTTCCTCATGAATTAATGCAAAGTACTATTGTTTTTCTATTCAACTCAACCTTAATCTTATTCTAAGATATTCATTCACACACAAGAACATGATGAATGTGATGATCAAGTGACACTCATCACCATTCTCACTTATGAACGCGTGCTTGACAAACACTTCCGTTCTACATGAAAATAAGCTTGAATGCATATCTCTTAGCCTCCTGGTTCATGATCAGAGTCTTTGTGGTATAGGCTAGAATTATTGGCGGCCATTCCTGAGATCCAAAAAGTCTAAACCTTGTCTGTGGTATTCCGAGTAGGATCTGGGAAGGGATGACTGTGACGAGCTTCAAACTCGCAAGTGTTGGGCATGGTGACAGACGCAAAAGGATCAATGGATCCTATTCCAACATGAGTGAGAACCGAAAGATGATTAGCCGTGCGGTGACAGCGCATTTGGACCATTTTCACTGAGAAGACGGACGGTAGCCATTGACAACGGTGATCCCCTAACATACAGCTTGCCATGGAAATGAGTATGAATGATTGAATGAAGATAGTAGGAAAGCAGAGGTTCAGAAGGAACAAAGCATCTTCATACGCTTATCTGAAATCCCACCAATGAATTACATAAGTATTTTTATCTTATTTTATATCCTATTTATATTTTAATTCTCAAAACCTCATAACCATTTGAATCTGCCTGACTGAGATTTACAAGATGACCATAGCTTGCTTCAAGCCGACAATCTCCGTGGGATCGACCCCTTACTCACGTAAGGTTTATTACTTGGACGACCCAGTGCACTTGCTAGTTAGTTGTGCGGAGTTGTGAAAAAAAGTTGAGATTACGATTGTGCGTACCAAGTTGTTGGCACCATTGAGATCACAATTCCGTGCACCACCGTTGCTGGGGATTGATAGTGATTAACAACTATCAGTTGTGTGATTGCTTAGATTAGGCATTTTAGTTTTAATTTTATTTAAATTTTGCTTATTATTTTCGAAATTTTTTTAGCACTAATATTTTTCCTGAATTTCTGAAATTAAGTTTGGTGTCACCTAGTTAATTTTATTTTAATTGTCTTGTTTATTTTTCCTGTTAATTTTCAAAAATTTCTGTTTGATTTTAGTTATTATTTTCGAAGTTTATTTATTTATTTTATTTAGCATTTTTATTTTATTATTTTACATAGGATACCTCACTGGGATTTCTCTGTACTCTAACATAGAGATTCCCACCTTTTCTTGTTTTCTGTTTGTTTATGCGCAGGAACAGAGACAAGGAACCTCTGTTACACTTTGATCCAGAACCTGAAAGGACTTGTAGGCGACGTTTACAACAAGCAAGACTTTGCAAGGCTGCGGAGTACACTATGGATCACAATAATACTGCTAATGCCAATGTGGCAAACCCGAATGGGGATGATCAACAAAGGAGAGTGCTTGGCTCTTACTCTACTCCTACTGCAGATCTTTATGAAAAAAACATTGTGGTGCCTCCTATAACTGTGGACAACTTTGAGTTGAAGCCACAATTGGTCACCCTGGTGTAACAAAACTGCCAGTATCATGGTCTTCCCCACGAAGACCCAAATCAATTTATTTCTAATTTTCTGTAGATTTGTGATACTGTGAAGACAAATGGAGTGAACCCAGAGGTATACAAACTCATGCTCTTTCCGTTTGCTCTGAGGGATGGAGCAAAGCTATGGCTAGATTCCCAACCCAAGGAGAGTTTGAATACTTGGGACAAGGTTGTTACTGAGTTTCTTACTAAATTTTTCCCACCAAAGAAGCTGACTAAGCTTAGGGTGGAGGTTCAGACCTTCAGACAGAGGAATGGTAAAACTCTTTATGAAGCTTGGGAGAGATACAAGCTATTGATTATGCAATGCCCTCCGGACATGTTCTCTAAATGGACCCAACTAGACATCTTTTATGAAGGCTTGGGTGAAATAATGTCCAAGATGTGCTTAGATAATTCTGCAGGTGGTTCATTGCACAAGAAGACACCGGAGGAGACTATTGAGCTGATTGAATTGGTTACTAGTAACCAATATTTATACTCATCTAACAGGAATCCTATGAACTCTGAGGCTCTTCAAAAGAAAGTGTTATGGAAGTAGAAGCTCTTAATGCTCTTCTTGCTCAGAACAAGCTTATGTCTCAGCAAATAAATCTACTTACTCAGCAGATGGGTGGCATGCAAGTCTCAGCTATCAACACCCAAAACTCACCTCAGGAGGGCTATGCTAATTTTGTGCAACATGATAATTCTGACTATGCTCAATGCTCTTCTGAACAGGTCAATTACATGGGGAGTGGTCCTAGAAATCCCAACAATGATCCATATTCTAAGACATACAATGAGGGGTGGAGGAATCACCCAAATTTTGGATGGAGGGACCAACCTCAGAGACCTCAGAATTTCAACAATAATTCTCAGGGCGGCTTTCAATAGAACAATCATAATAATCGCCAATTTCAGTCTCAGCAGCAACAACCACCTCAGCAGGCAAACTCTAAATCCCAAAAAGATACTAACTGGGAGATGATGAGGAGTTTTATGCAGGAAACCAGAGCCACCATTAGAAACTTAGAGGTGCAAATGGGCCAACTGAGGAAGCAAATACCTGAGAGGTCTGCAAGTACATTTCCAGGTGACACAGTGGTGAACCCAAGAGAAGATTGCAAGGCTATTCAATTGAGAAGTGGTAAAACAACTGGCTCTGAGACAAGGGCCAATGAAGAGCTAGTTGAAAAGAAAGCTCTAGAGGAGAAAAAGGAAGAAGTAGAGTACGCCCCTCCAAAGCGTGCAGACAACCCATTCCCTGACTCTCTTGACATGTATCCTACATTGCCAAAGGCTCCTGAATACAAGCCAAAAATGCCATATCCTCAGAGACTTCAGAAGGCTTCCAAAGAAAAGCAGTTCTCTAGATTTTTATATGTCTTCAAGAAGCTACAGATCAATATTCCTTTTGCAGAGGCTCTTGAGCAAATGCCTCTCTATGCTAAATTTATGAAAGAATTGTTGACTAACAAGAGGAATTGGAAGGAGTAAAAAACTGTGGTGTTAACCAAGGAATGCAGTGCTATTATTCAACATAAACTTCCTGAGAAAATGCAAGATCCAGGGAGCTTTGTGATTTCTTGCACCATTGGAGATGTCACCATTCAGAGAGCTTTATGTGATCTTGGAGCTAGCATCAATCTCATGCCACTTTCAGTGATGAAAAAGCTTCAAATAGAGGAGGTAAAACCCACTCGTATTTCCCTTCAACTTGCTGATCTTTCTATTAAATTACCTGTGGGTGTTGTTGAGGATTTACTTGTGAAAGTAGGACCATTTATTTTTCCTGGTAATTTTGTTATATTAGACATGGAAGAGGATGTCAAATCCTCTATTATTCTTGGTAGACCCTTTTTAGCTACAGGTAGAGCTCTGATTGATGTGCAAAAGGGTGAATTAACCCTGAGGGTCAATGAAGAACAGGTGGTCTTTAATGTTTTTGAAGCTCTCAAGCACCCTAATGATTCTGAAGGGTGTATGAGAATTGATGTTGTTAAACCACTTGTTCAAGAAGTACTGGAAGTTGAGGTGCTTGATGACATTCTGGATCCTATTTCTGAGTATGAATTAGTTGAAGTTGATGATTCACTAACCCAGAAGGCACTAGTTTACACGCCTAAAGCAGAGGAGGAAGCCCCCAAGCTTGAGCTCAAAGATTTACCTCCTTTTCTGAAATATGTGTTCTTGGGTGAAAATGGTTCATATCCAATGATTATTAGCTCTTCCCTGAAGCCTGAAGAGGAAGAGGCGCTTATTTCAGTGCTCGGGAGCCATAAAATAGCTCTTGGGTGGACCATTAGTGACTTGAAGGGGATTAGTCCAACCAAGTGCATGCACAAGATCCTCCTTGAAGATGATGCTAAACCAGTTGTGCAACCACAAAGGAGACTCAATCCAACTATGAAAGAGGTGGTCCAAAAAGAGGTAATGAAATTATGGGAAGCAGGTATTATTTACCCTATTTCTGACAGTCCTTGGGTAAGTCCTGTGCAGGTAGTTCCCAAGAAAGGAGGGATGACAGTGATCAAGAATGAAAAGAATGAGCTTATTCCTACAAGAACAGTCACAGGATGGAGAATGTGCATAGACTACAAAAGGCTCAACACTGCTACAAGGAAGGATCATTTCCCCCTGTCTTTCATTGATCAGATGCTTGAGAGGTTAGTTGGTCATGCTTTTTATTGTTTTCTAGATGGATATTCTGGATATAATCAAATTGTAGTGGACCCTCAAGATCAAGAGAAGACAACATTCACATGCCCCTTTGGAGTATTTGCTTACAAGAGAATACCATTTGGACTTTGTAATGCTCCAGCAACTTTTTAGAGGTGTATGCTTTCAATTTTTTCTGATATGGTTGAAAAGTTTATTGAGGTATTTATAGATGACTTTTCTGTCTTTGGTAATTCTTTTGAATCCTGCCTTAAGCATTTATCTCTTGTCTTAAAATGGTGTCAAGAATCAAACCTTGTTTTAAATTGGGAAAAATGCCATTTTATGGTTACAGAAGGTATTGTTCTTGGACACCGGATTTCAAGTAAGGGGATTGAGGTTGACAGAGCAAAGGTGGAGGTAATTGAAAAATTACCACCACCAACTAATGTTAAGGCAGTCAGGAGTTTCTTGGGTCATGCAGGATTTTATAGAAGATTTATAAAGGATTTTTCTAAAATTGCTAAACCTTTAAGCAACCTGTTGGTTTCTGACGTTCCTTTTGTCTTTGATTCGGATTGTCTGCATGCTTTTGAAACTCTGAAAGCAAACCCTACCTCTGCTCCCATTATAGCTCCCCCTGACTGGGATTTACCATTTGAATTGATGTGTGATGCCAGTGACTTTGCTATAGGAGCTGTTTTAGGACAGAGGCATGGTAAGCTTGTACATGTCATTTACTATGCCAGTCGTGTGTTAAACTATGCCCAAAAGAATTACACAACTACAAAAAAGGAATTATTAGCTGTTGTGTATGCTATTGATAAGTTTAGGTCCTATTTACTTGGTTCTAAGGTTATTGTTTATACTGATCATGCTGCTTTGAAGTACCTTCTAACCAAGCAGGACTCTAAACCAAGATTAATCAGATGGGTGTTGCTCCTTCAGGAGTTCGATATTAAGATAAAAGACAGAAAAGGGTCAGAGAATCAAGTAGCTGACCATCTCTCCAGAATTGAGCCTGAAGCAGGAGTACAACCACCCACAGCTATGACTGAGACGTTTTCGGATGAGCAATTGTTCCTCATTCAGCAGGCTCCATGGTTTGCAGACATTGCCAATTATAAGGCCATGAATTTTATTCCAAGGGAGTACAGTAGGCAACAAGTGAAGAAGCTATTGACTGATGCAAAGTACTACATTTGGGAGGAACCATACCTTTTTAAAAGGTGTTCAGATGGTATCATCCGGAGATGTGTCCCAAATGAAGAAAAACAGCAGATTCTTTGGCACTGTCATGGTTCTGAGTATGGAGGCCACTTTGGTGGTGAAAGGACAGCTACAAAGGTCCTTCAGAGCGGGTTTTACTGGCTGACTCTCTTCAGAGACTCAAGAGCATTTGTTAAGCACTGTGACAGATGTGAAAAAGCCACAAATCTCCCTGCCAACCATGAAATGCCACAGCAGGGAATTCTTGAGGTTGAGTTATTTGATGTGTGGGGCATTGATTTCATGGGACCTTTCCCACCTCACATTCAAACAACTATATTCTAGTGGCAGTTGATTATGTGTCCAAGTGGGTGGAAGCTGTGGCTCTGCCCACCAATGATGCCAAGGTGGTAATGAGCTTTCTTCAGAGATACATCTTTAGCCAGTTTGGTGTCCCAAGGACACTCATTAGTGATGGAGGAAGTCACTTCTGTAACAGACAGCTGGATTCTCTTCTGCAAAGATATAGAGTCCGTCATAAGGTGGCAATCCCCTATCACCCTCAGACAAGTGGACAGGTTGAAGTTTCCAACAGGGAACTCAAGAGGATTCTAGAGAAGACCGTCAGTGTTTCAAGAAAGGACTGGTCTAGGAAGCTTGATGATGCTCTCTGGGCATACCGAACAGCTTACAGGACTCCGATTGGCATGTCCCCTTATCAGTTGGTCTATGGCAAAGCCTGTCACTTGCCAGTTGAGTTGGAACATAAAGCTTACTGGGCAATTCGATATTTGAATCTTGATTCAGAAGCTGCAGGAATCAAGCGAATGCTTCAGTTAAATGAGCTTGATGAGTTCAGGTATTCAGCCTATGAGAATGCCAAGCTCTATAAGGAGAGAACTAAGTTACTGCATGACAAGAAGATCGCCATCAGAATTTTTGAGCCAGGACAGAGAGTGCTTCTGTATAATTCAAGGCTCAATCTCTTTCCCGGGAAGCTGAAGTCCCGGTGGTCAGGACCTTTTGTGGTTACCAGAGCTTCACCATATGGTCATGTGGAAATACAGGAAGAGAATTCTGACAGGAAATTTACAGTGAATGGCCAGAGGCTGAAGCACTATCTTGGAGGCGAGATTGATCGCCAAAGGTCCACCCATCTGCTGAACTAGCAGAACTGACCGTCAAGCTAGTGACGTTAAAGAAGTGCTTATCGGGAGGCAACCCGATAAATTCGTATCCTTAGCTATTTTTCGTAGTAGTAGTTTTCTTCCTTATTTGATTTTTACTAAGTTTTTACTGTTTTACAGATCATGCAGCTATCTTAGAACAGGAGCCGGACATAAAAAAAAAAAAGAGAACCCGACGCGCAAGCGTCGCTGACGCGTACGCGTCAGATGGGTGTGCGTGAAAAATAAAAATGAACAGAGAGTTGCACGGGAGTGGCACAGGAATGATACCTTTCGCATAAACAAGCCCACGCGTGCGCGTCATTCATGATTTTGGCACTCCACGCGTACGCGTGACCTTAAAAATCAACGTAAATAAGTGTTTGGGCAGAGAATTGTGCTGGCTTAGGGCTGGAAGTGTGCTAGAAGCACAAAACTTGTTCACGCGTACGCGTCCCTGACGCGTGTGCGTCATCTGCACAAATGGCCATCCACGCGTGCGCGTGCATGATGCGCACGCGTCGCATGAAACTATTGGTTCCCAAGCCACGTGAACAGAGAGTTGTGCGTGCGAGCAGCTGGCTTTGTGCGAATCGCACAAATCATGGGTACGTGGACGCGTGTCTGACGCTCACGCATCATTAAGAAAAATTCATGACCCACGCGTACGCGTACGCGTCGCCTTCACTACACAACTACACTAGTTTGCCGCCCAGTTTTAATTTTCTTTCTCTCTCTCCCAATCCTAATTCTCTCTTGTTCTTTTATCCTTTTATTCTTCTTTCATAATAATAGTTGTTTCTTTCTATTTTCAGTTCTTCTTTGCTTGAGGACAAGCAAACGTTTAAGTTTGGTGTTGATGCTTCGCTTAGAAGTTTTCTATTTATGCTTATGGCACCAAAGGGAGGCGAATCATCTTCACAGGAGGAGCACAACCTAAAGAATAAAATGACCGCTAGGATAACTAAGGTGGTTGAGTTCCTTTCATTCTATATTCCTTCCCGTTTTTACTATATTATGTTTCGATTTTCTGCTATTTTGCTTTGTTTGTTGCATGATCCTTTATTAGTTAGAATCCTAGGTCTAGTTTAGTTTTCTCTTAATTGCTTTAATTTCAAAAAGATGTCTCATGTATTACTCACTGAGCTTGAATTCAAATAAAAAATACAGAAGTGATGTATTGCATGAGAAAGTGAGTTTATATTGAAGAATTGTCTTATTTACTTAGATGTGGTGGTACTTTCTGTGATTCTAAATGCATGACATGAACAGTGTATATTTAAATTTGAATCAAAGAATGTTGATGTATAAGGAACAGAAATTTAGAGAATTATTATGATTTCTCTGAAATTAATGAAAGTTTAATCCTTGAAGCAAAAGAAACATCAAAATAAAAATAAGAGCAAGGTCCAAGGCTCTGAGCATCAATGACTTGGGAGGTCAGACATGATTAAAAGCTCAAAGAGTTGTTTCCCTAGTCACATGCTTGTGGTGTTTCTGTGTCAAGTAATCCTTGAGACAAAATATTTAGAGTCGAGATCAATTGCAGAGTACGCCAAAGAGAGTTATAAAAATCCTTGAGCACCATTGTCTGGGATAAACTGAAAAAAAATTTATAAAATACTAATAAAAATAATAATATTTAGAACGTAAAGAGAGTTCCCCAGTTACGTGCTTATGGTGTTTCTATGTCAAGTAAAGCTTGAGACAAAACATTTAAAGTCACGGCTAGGCTCAAGGTGCAAAGTACCAGAAAAAAATTGATGTGTTCAAGGATTAAATTGAGTTACAAAAGATCAGAGAATTCATAATATTATCCGGATTCTAATTCCAAATGACAGTGACATCCTTTTAATTCAAAGGAGAGTGAGATGCCAAAACTATTCAGGATTGCAGTTGTAAACCCTACTATAAGAAGAGGCATGAGCTTAATCGAACTCTCATTCTCATGCAAATTCACATCCTAAGCCTATATTAGTTATGGTTGTTTGAGGACAAGCAACAATTCAAGTTTGGTGTTGTGATGCGTGAGTATCTTTCCTATCTTTTTCTAGTAAATTTGCATCTAATTTGTTGAGTTTAATAAAGAATTAATTATTTTTTAGCCAATATGGATGCTAATTTGAGTCTTTTGCAATGTTGTTTATTTTAGGTAGCATTCAGCTGGATTTGATGGAGTTTCTGCAACACAAGAACCGAAGGAGATGGCAGCGAGGAGCGACGCGTACGCGTGACTAACGCGTGCGCATGACTGACGCGTGCGTGTGACACGCGAAGAAGACCATCGATGCGTACGCGTGATTGACGCGTCCGCGTGACATGCGCCACGTGCAAAAAACGCAGAAAAATACTGGGGGCGATTTCTGGGCAGTTTTGACTCAGTTTTCAACCCAGAAAGCACAAATTAGAAGTACCGAATGCACAAAATGAGTGGTTCCCACCCATCAACTGAAGACTTGTTAATTAATTCTAATTTAAATTCAAATATTATTTTTAGGAAAAGATATTATTTTAGTTTTAGATAATAGATGTTAAATTAATTAGGATTTGATATAAAAGGGAAAAGAAACTTCTCTTTTAGGGATTCCCATTCTAGACTACCAAAATATATTTTATCAGAATCCTTATTTTCTTCTCTGAACCATGAGCAACTAAACCTCCATTGTTAAGGTTAGGAGCTCTGTCTATTTGTATGGATTGATTTTATTACTTTTTCTATTTTAATTCATGTATGGATTTATAATTTAAGAATTGTTTTAGCTCTTTATCTTATGAATTTGGGTGGAACAGAAGTATGACCCTTTTTCTATTTGAGTTCTTATATAACTTGGAAAAGCTCTTTACCTGAACAACAGCTTGAAAACATATTCTCCTAAATTCTAATTATCTGGACTTAACGGGATACGTGACATATAATCCTTTTATATTTGGGTAATTAGAGTTTTTGTGGCATATAAACTGGAATTTGATCATTACCCCCTAATTGGAATTAATTGACCAAGGAATTGGCAGTTGATGAAAATTAGAGGAGACAAGAAAGGTCTAAGGAATTAGGGTCTAGTCATATATAGTTTGCCATAAATTAAATCCTACATGATTAAAATAGTTAGTAAGAAAAGTTAATCCAGAAAAATAGATAACTCTGAAACCTTAACTGCCTTCTCCATATTTTATTTCCAACTCATTTACTTTACTATTTTAATTTCTGCACGATTGTTTAATGCTCTTTGAATATTCAAACACTCTTTTCTGTTTGTCTAACTAAGCTCATCAATCAATCATTGTTGCTTGATCCATCAATCCTCGTGGGATCGACCCTCACTCACCTGAGGTATTACTTGGTACGACCCGATGCACTTGCCGGTTAGTCTGTAGTTGTAAAATCCGCACAATGTACCTAAAACACCCAAGACACAAGATTTCCCTCAAAACCAATCCCTAAAACTCGAAATGAACAAGGGCACGAAAACTGGGCAGGAAAACTCGAGAGACTTACCACAAAGCTTAAATAGAAACGACGAGCTCGGCAAGAGCTTCACGTAGCCGCTGACGGCATACGAATCGGAGTACCGTAGCTCGAGATATCACGGATTGAATGGAGAAGTGAATAGTGCTCTTCTCTCTTCTCCTTTCCCTCTTCTTCTTTTCTGCTGAGTGTGTGTGTTTATGAGGTGAAGGGTTCATTAATGAACCCTTATAAATGTTGGACTTGGGCCCAACTTGGGTCCGGTCCAACCCGTTAGCGTTTTTAGCCCGTTCGGCCTAACTTTGGGCCAAACCTTTGACACTAACGCCCGATTTTTTCAATTCCTAATATTTTTCTATAATTTTTGACTGTTTCACTTTTTATTGCGTAGTACCAGACAGACTTGAACCGGTTCAACTGCCGGGTCGAGATTTTTTACGGTTTTTCGCAAAAAACACATTTTCTGACTCAAAAAAACCTAATGAGTCCAAAAATCATATTTAAATCTCCAAATTCTCATCCTAACTTTCTGGAATCTAATTTGGACATTTAAATGATTTTATTTGTGAAAATTTCGGTTCTTACAGTTAGCCTTTGCCATGATGAAAGAGGTATTTTCTTGGTTTGGTTTATATATCGGGATTTGATTGTATCCAGAGTAAGCATCCATAAAGGACAGCTTCCAATAACCTGAAGCTGAGTCGACCACAGCATCAATGCTCGGGAGAGGGTGATGAGCGGATAATTTATACGCTTTTTGGCATTGTTTTTAGTATATTTTTAGTAGAATCTAGTTACTTTTAGGGATGTTTTTATTAGTTTTTATGTTAAACTCACATTTCTGGACTTTACTATGAGTTTGTGTATTTTTCTGTGATTTCAGGTATTTTCTGGCTGAAATTGAGGGACTTGAGCAAAAATCAAATTCAGAGGTTGAAGAAGGACTGCTGATGCTGTTGGATTCTGACCTCCCTGCACTCAAAGTGGATTTTTTGGAGCTACAAAACTCAAAATGGCGCGCTTCTAATTGCGTTGGAAAGTAGACATCCAGGGCTTTCAATCAATGTATAATAGTCCATACTTTGACCGAGTTTAGACGACGTAAAAGGGCGTTGAACGCCAGTTCTACGCTGCTGTCTGGAGTTAAACGCCAAAAACACGTCACAAACCAGAGTTGAACGCCAGAAATACATTACAACCTGGCGTTCAACTCCAGAAAGAGCCTCTGCACGTGTAACATTCAAGCTCAGCCCAAGCACAAGGAAGACCTCCTGGGACGTCCTATAAGGAAGACCTCCTGGGACGTCCAGTGATCAATAAGGAGTTTCCCTTTGAGGAACCAAAGGAATCTGAGGCTCATCTAGAGANAAAATAAATATAAAAGTTGAAAACGGAATCAAAAACAGCAGAAGAAAAATCACACCCTGGAGGAGGATCTCACTGGCATTTAAACGCCAGTAAGAAGCATCTGGCTGGCGTTCAACGCCAGAACAAAGCATGGTTCTGGCGCTGAACGCCCAAAATGGGCAGCATCTGGGCATTTGAACGCCAGAATTGCACCCTGGAGAAGAGCTGACGCTGAACGCCCAGAACAAGCATGGTTCTAGCGTTCAACGCCAGAAATGGGCAACAAATGGGCGTTCAACGCCCAGAACAAGCACCAATCTGGTGCTGAACGCCCAGAGTTGTGTGCAAGGGCATTTTGCATGCCTAATTTGGTGCAAGGTTGTAAATCCTTGAACACCTCAGGATCTGTGGACCCCACAGGATCACCTCAGGATCTGTAGACTCCACAGGATCCCTACCTACCTCCACTCACTTCTTCTCACCCCTTTTTCACACAATCCCATAAATACTCTTCCCCAAAACTCTTCACCAATCACCTCAATCTCTCTTCCCTATCACCACTTCACCACTCACATCCATCCACTCTTCCCCATAAACCTACCTCATAAACTCCACCTACCTTCAAAATTCAAAATCAATTTCCCACCCAAACCCACCCTATATGGCCGAACATTATCCCCCTCCCTTCCCTATATATAGCCCTCCATTCTTCCTCATTTTCACAACACAACCCTCTCTTCTCTTCTTGGCCGAAACACATCCCTCCTCTCCTCTATATTTTCTTCTTCTTCTTCATCTATTCTTTCTTCTCTTGCTCAAGGGCGAGCAATATTCTAAGTTTGGTGTGGTAAAAGCATAAGCTTTTTGTTTTTCCATTACCATTGATGGCACCTAAGACCGGAGAATCCTCTAGAAAAGGGAAAGGGAAGACAAAAGCTTCGACCTCCGAGTCATGGGAGATGGAAAAGTTCATCTCCAAAGCCCATCAAGACCACTTCTATGATGTTGTGGCCAAGAAGAAGGCGATCCCCGAGGTCCCTTTCAAGCTCAAGAGAAATGAGGATCCGGAGATCCGACATGAACTCCAAAGAAGAGGTTGGGAAGTTCTAACAAACCCCATCCAACAAGTCGGCATCCTAATGGTTCAAGAGTTCTATGCCAATGCATGGATCACTAGGAACCATGATCAAAGTAAGAACCCGAATCCAAAGAATTATCTCACCATGGTTCGGGGGAAATACTTAGATTTTAGTCCGGAAAACGTGAGGTTGGCGTTTAACTTGCCCATGATGTGATGAACGTGACAATCATCATCATTCCCTATGAACGCGTGCCTGACAACCACTTTCAATGGAAGATTGACTCCAAAGGCAAGCCGGTTCAACTAAGAAGACTGGACCTTAAGCCTGTAGCTAGAGGATGGTTAGAGTTCATACAACGCTCCATCATCCCCACTAGCAACCGATCCGAAGTTACTGTGGATCGGGCCATCATGATTCATAGCATCATGATTGGAGAGGAAGTAGAAGTTCATGAAGTCATCTCCCTTGAACTCTACAAAATAGCCGAAAAGTCCTCCCCCATGGCAAGGCTAGCTTTTCCTTATCTTATTTACCATCTATGTTACTCAACTGGAGCTTTCATAGAAGGAGACATTCCCATTGAGGAAGAGAAGCCCATCACTAAGAAAAGGATAGAGCAAGTAAGAGAGCCCATTCATGGATCTCAAGAGACGCATGAAGCTCATCACCATGAGATCCCGGAGATACCTCAAATGCATTTTCCTCTACAAAACTATTGGGAGCAAATCAATACCTCCCTAGGAGAATTAAGTTCCAACATGGCACAATTAAGGGTGGAACATCAAGAGCACTCCATCATCCTTCATGAAATTAGAGAAGATCAAAAAGCAATGAGGGAGGAGCAACAAAGACAAGGAAGAGACATAGAAGAGCTCAAGGACATCATTGGTAGGACCGCTGATGCTGTTGGATTCTGACCTCCCTGCACTCAAAGTGGATTTTCTAGAGCTACAGAACTCAAAATGGCGCGCTTCCAATTGCGTTGAAAAGTATACATCCAAGGCTTTCCAGAAATGTAGAATAGTCCATACTTTAACCGAGTTTAGATGATGTAAAAGGGCGTTGAACGCCAGTTCTACACTGCTGTCTGGAGTTAAACGCCAGAAACACGTCATAAACCAGAGTTGAACGCCAGAAATACGTTACAACCTAGCGTTCAACTCCAAAAAGAGCCTCTGCACGTGTAACATTCAAGCTCAGTCCAAGCACACACCAAGTGGGCCCCGGAAGTGGATTTATGCATCAATTACTTACTTCTGTAAACCCTAGTAACTAGTTTAGTATAAATAGGACTGTTTACTATTGTATTAGACATCTTTTGGAAGATCCTGGATTGTATTTTTGATCCTGTGATCTCGTTTTGGGGGCTGGCCATTCGGCCATGCCTGAACCTTTCACTTATGTATTTTCTACGGTAGAGTTTCTACACTCCATAGATTAAGGTGTGGAGCTCTGCTGTTCCTCAAAGATTTATGCAAAGTACTACTATTTTTTATTCAATTCAACTTATTCCGCTTCTAAGATATTCATTCGCACTTCAACCTGAATGTGATGAATGTGACAATCATCATCATTCCCTATGAACGCGTGCCTGACAACCACTTCCGTTCTACCTTAGATTGAATGAGTATCTCTTGGATCTCTTAATCCGAATCTTCGTGGTATAAGCTAGATTGATGGAGGCATTCATGAGAGTCCGGAAAGTCTAAACCTTGTCTGTGGTATTCCGAG
>NC_029790.2:87600836-87616265 GCF_000816755.2 Arachis ipaensis
GATCGACCCTTACTCACGTAAGGTTTATTACTTGGATGACCCAGTGCACTTGCTGGTTAGTTGTATCGAAGTTGTGAATGAAAAATAATTTATTAAGACGTGCGTACAAGTTTTTGGCGCCGTTGCCTGAGATCACAATTTCGTGCACCAGAGGGTATGGATCCTTGGTGTAACACCCTCACTACCAGAATGTCATGCTTCCGGCTGTGCCACTCTGATAGCAAGAAGCATTACGACTACTTTATATACTTAATATTAAAATAGGAGCCTGTGACTCAACACCGTATCGCTGATTACTTTGAAAATCGGAAATAAATACTTTATCTTAAAAAAAACAAGCAGGCATAGATTCATATACAAGACTTCTTACATAATATCTTATAATATAATATATATATAAAACATACAACTCATATCCCTCTTATAAAATTGTAATAACAAAGACAAGGGAAGAAAATAATCTAATTAATACAACAACATAAAAAAAACCAAGCGCAGTTTAACTCTTCTTAATGCTTCTTCATCCGGTTCCTGAAAAGGTAAAGCTGTAGGGGGTAAGAACCTAACCACATGGCCTCACCACGGAGTTTCAAAGTTGTCATAAGAAGATATTTAACAAGAAAACTATTTTCAAGCTCAGTGATTATCATTGCCTTGTGAATCTTTCAAAAACCAATAGATAATCGTTCAAAATTTTTTCAAAGAAACAATGTTTAATCTTTCAGAAATCCGAAACCTTTCGTTTCTTATAAGAAAATCTCAATCAGAAACCAACCACGCAATCAAACAACACAATCATTAATTCAGCACCAAATTTTATTCTCAAATGTAGCACGCCAGGACAAACACAGGCAAGACAGACAAGGAAATCACAAGTAGGTAGCAGTTACAGCAAATAGTTCAAGTAGCAGTTAAGAACAGTTCAGCAATTAGGCAAACCAAAACAAGTTCAAACCCAAGCAAAGCATACAAATGCATATGATGCATGCCTGTCCTATGGCTGATGAGGCTCATCTGTCGGTTATCCAGCCAACCCGACAAGTCTGAATTGTCCTTAGACTGTCCCCCGACGTGCATCCCCAAGAGTCTATGCATAGCTTTTTCTCAAATAATCAATATTGCTCAATGGGGGTAACATTCCCGGGAATTTATATAGTGCCCGGTCACACTTACGTCGTAGGATCAACAGAGTATCGAGTTTTCAACCTGGTACACGTGGTGGCAAGCCATGGTACTTTATCCAGGGAAACTCGTATCTCAGATAATTCAAATTCATAAGCCATGTGAATAATTCAAAGTTCATATCTCAACATTCTCAACATCATAATCATTCATCAATCCAAATCTCATTTCCAAATTCATTCAAAAACCATATTTCAAAGAAAATCCTCATCATCCTTCTTTCTATTCCATCCATTAATAATCCCAATTCAAAACATAATTCTTTCTCTGATAAATAAATAAATCTCAAAACATATAATGTTTAAAAACAAATCTTTTTAATTAGTTACTTCAAATAAAACTTTCAATTTTATAAAATTTCGGCAGCATCTCCTCTAAAACTCGGACACTGCCACCCTTTTCGAGTCCCGTCCAAACATTTCTCAACCATTTCCAAAGTTCAACCAGTTCCAATATCAAATTATTTTCAAAGCGAATCAATGCCAATAATAAATCTCTTTTTAAAATCAAACCAGCTCATATACTAAATCATTTATAAAGTCAGACTAACTCAAAATTAAACCGCTTTCAAAATTAATTCAGTTTCATATTTCAAATCATTTTTAGAGCCGATTCATTTACATTATCAAAAATAGCTTCAAAACCAAGAAAGCCACTTTTCATAATAATCAACTAAATAACCTTTCAAACTAATTTCTTTTCAGCAATCACAAACTACTCAAGCAATCGAGCAATCGGTCATTCAGTCCAGTAAACAACCACATGTATAAGACAATCATAATCACAGACATATGTTTCTCATATTAATATCTATTTATAACAACTCTGTAAGATAAAATAAATTTTAAGAAAACCCCTACCTTAGTTAGCTGAGTCCGCGTAACTTATCGTGATAATTCCTTTTCCTTTTAATTCATGGCAGCAGCGATAGCATTAACCCCACAAAAATATCAACAACTCTAATGCCTCTTATAGCGACAGCATTATTACAAATTGCAATTACAGTAGCTGAAACAAATTCAAGAAACCCAAACAAGGATATATTCAAAAATTGAGTCAGAATAAGCATGGCAAAAATAGTAAAACATGTAAATGACCTAGAATCGAAAAAAATATCCGACCAGAATCATTAGGAACAGCTCCGGTGTCGGCTCCTAGCGGTAGAAGAACAGAAATCTGACCCAGACATTCGTCCTAGCGGTAGTAGCGTCACTCCGAGGGATTAAGGTAGCAGAAACACCAAAAATAATTAGAATAGTGGAACAGAGTAGAAGTAGAACAGATTTTAAGTAAGGAAGAAGCAGAGTTACCAGCGGATGTTCCGATTTCGACAGCGATGGAGCACAGTGGTGGCGGGACGTTCCTCCTGCGATGGCGGCTGGGCAGTGGCGGAGCTCCCACGAAGCCCCTTGTTCTCTCTCCTATTCACGTTTCCTCTCCCTCAGCTCAAACCGGCGGCAGATTCGACCCCATCGACGACGGCAAAGGCAAGGGCTCGGGCCGACGGCGAGGCTCGAGGTGACGGCGGTGACTCCGCACAGCACAGCGGCGTGGCGGTGGCATGATGTCAACAACAAAACACAGCTCCTCTCCCTTCTCGCGTTCTATTCGACGGTGCTCTCTCTTCCTCTTCCTTTCGGCGGCGACGACGAGAAGCACGGCAGCTGGGCGAGGCGGTGGCGGCGCCAGTCATGGTCTCCTTCTCCCTTC
The DNA here is from genome assembly GCF_000816755.2 of Arachis ipaensis. NCBI lineage: Eukaryota > Viridiplantae > Streptophyta > Magnoliopsida > Fabales > Fabaceae > Arachis > Arachis ipaensis. The sequence goes on from NC_029790.2 coordinate 87,603,729, forward strand.
AGATCTCTCTCTCTCTCTTCCCCGTTCCTCCTCCTCTGCAGACCTGTTTCCCTCTTCCCCTTTTCTCACCCTCTTCATTCTTCCCTTTCTTTCTTTCCTTTCTTCTTTCTTTCCTCCAGCTGCTCTGTTAGGTTTTCTGTGTCTAGTGTGTGTAGGTCTGTGTGAGGAAGTGGGTGGGGATTTGGGTAGTTTTAGGAAATATTAATAAAATATAGATAATAATGTAATTGTTTTTAAAATAAAGGAAGATAAAATAATAATTAAGAAGACCAAATTAAATACAAAATATTCATCTTTAAAATACTTTTTTTATTTACTAATTTATAATTTATTTTTAGTTAAACACTAATTTAATAAAAATTAGAGATAAGTAAATTAATTCTCCTTTATTTACAAGATAAGGTTAAAAAAATATAAATATTTAAAATTAAGGCATATGAAACATTCGCTATAAATAAAAGTCATAATCTTAAATAAATATAATAGATCATAACAAATTAAATTTGTAAACGAATCGGCTTTGGAAATTATTTGGAATATGAAACTGAATTAATTTTGGAAACGGTTTAATTTTGAGTTAGTCTGACTTTATAAATGACTTTATAAATGATTTAGTATTTGAGCTGGTTTGATTTTAAAAAGAGATTTATTATTGGCACTGATTTGCTTTGAAAACAATTTGATATTGGAACTGGTTGAATTTTGGAAATGAATGAGATTTGGAAATGGTTGAGAAAAGGTTTGAGAAATGTTTGGATGGGACCCGAAAAGGGTGGCAGTATCCGAGTTTTAGAGGAGATGCTCCCGAAATTTTATAAAATTGGAAGTTTTATTTGAAGTAATTAATTAAAAAGATTTGTTTTTAAACATTATATATTTTAAGATTGATTTATTTATCAAAGAAAGAATTACATTTTGAATTGAGATTGTTAACGGACGGAATGGAAAGAAGGATGATGAGGATTTTCTTTGAAATATGGTTTTTGAATGAATTTGGAAATGAGATTTGGATTGATGAATGATTATGATGTTGAGAATGTTGAGAATGTTGAGATATGAACTTTGAATTATTCAAATGGATTATGAATTTGAATTATCTGAGATACGAGGTTCCCTGGATAAAGTACCATGGCTTGCCACCACGTGTACCAGGTTGAAAACTCGATACTCTGTTGACCTTACGACGTAAGTGTGACCGGTCGCTATATAAATTCCCGGGAATGTTACCCCCATTGAGCAATATTGATTATTTAAGAAAAAGTTATGCATAGACTCTTGGGGATGCACGTCGGGGGACAGTCTAAGGACAATTCAGACTTGTCGGTAGGGCTGGCAATTCATACCTACCCGCGGGTACCCATCCCGGTCCAACCCATTCGGGTAGGGTAGGCTACCCGACCCGCTGCGGGTAGGGTAGGGTACAGTCTGGGTATGCCTGCGGGTAGGGTAGGGTACGGGTTTAGGGTGTACCCTTCCCTACCCTACCCACACCTCATATATAACACATATTTTATAAAAATTAGGTATATAATGAAGAAAGTGAGAGTTGAACCTACAACCTCCCTTAAGTAATGACTTACAACAAGTAAACAACCACTAAAACTAGTTAGTTAATTTAGTAATTTAGAGCATTAATTTTTTATTTTTTATGTTATTAATATGTATAAAATTAGAAATGATTGAATTTTATATTTACTTTGAAAAAATTTGGTATTTCTGCGAATAGGATAGGGTAGGGTAGGGTTTATAATTTTAAGGTGCGGGTAGGGTTAGGGTTGAGAGATTCTCAACCTGCGGGTAGGGTAGGCCGGTAGGGTAGAGTTTTAATAAAATTTTCAACTCGCGGGTAGGGTTAAGGTAGGGTCCAAACCCTACCCTACCCTACCCATTGCCAGCCCTACTTGTTGGGTTGGCTGGATAACCGACAGATGAGCCTCATCAGCCATAGGATAGGCATGCATCATATACATTTGTATGCTTTTCTTGGGTTTGAACTTATTTTGGTTTGCCTAATTGCTAAACTGTTCTTAACTGCTACTTGAACTATTTGCTGTAACTGCTACCTAAACCTGTGCTTTTCTTGTCTGTCTTGCCTGTGTTTGCCCTGGCATTCCTTGTCTAATGCCTCTTATAGCGACCGCATTATTATAAATTGCAATTACAGTAGCTGAAACAACTTCAAGAAACCCAAAGAAGGATATATTCAATTGAGTCAGAATAAGCATGGCAAAAATAGTAAAACATGTAAATGACCTAGAATCGAAAAAGATATCCGACCAGAATCATTAGGAACAACTCTGGTGTCGGCTCCTAGCGGTAAAAGAACAGAAATCTGACCCAAACATCCATCCTAGCGGCCGTCACTCCGAGTGATTAAGGTAGCGGAAACACCAACAATAATCAGAATAGTGGAACAGAATAGAAGCAGAACAGATTTTAAGTAAGGAAGAAGCAGAGTTACCAACAGATGTTCTGATTTCGACGGTGACGGAGCATGGTGGTAGCGGGATGTTCCTTCTGCGATGGTGGCTGGGTAGTGGTAGAGCTCCCACGAAGCCCCTTGTTCTCTCTCCTATTCGCGTTTCCTCTCCCTCAGCTCAAACCGGCGGCAAATTCGACCCCATCGACGACGGCAAAGGCAAGGGCTCGGGTTGAGGGCGATGATGGCGAGGCTCGAGGCGACAGCGGTGACTCCTCACAGCACGATGGCGTGGCGGTACTGCGACGTCAACAACAAAACACAGCTCCTCTCCCTTCTCGTGTTCTATTCGACGGCGCTCTCTCTCCCTCTTCCTTTTGGTGGCGATGACGAGAAGCACGGTAGCTGGGCGAGGCGGCGGCGACGCCAGTCACGGTCTCCCTCTCCCTTCAGATCTCTCTCTCTCTCTCTCTTCCCCGTTCCTCCTCCTTTGCAGACATGTTTCCCTCTTCCCCTTTTCTCACCCTCTTCGTTCTTCCCTTTCTTTCTTTCCTTTCTTCTTTCTTTCCTCTAGCTGCTCTGTTAGGTTTTCTGTGTCTAGTGTGTGTAGGTCTGTGTGAGGAAGAGGGTGGGGGTTTGGGTAGTTTTAGGAAATATTAATAAAATATAGATAATAATGTAATTTTTTAAAATAAAGGAAGATAAAATAATAATTAAGAAGACCAAATTAAATACAAAATATTCATCTTTAAAATACTTTTTTTATTTACTAATTAAAAATCCAGGGTCTTATACTTGGTGCAAGCTTTGTTGAGGTCTGTGTCACACATCCTCCACTTTGTTGGCCCTTATATTTGTAGTTTTTTCAGGGTGATCTCCAATCTGCACTTCTTCCACTTTTCCTCCAAGTTCTGGGCGCAGTTCTTCCCAAGTTCGAACACTTTCGAGCTCGATAGTGTTATGCCTTCCTTTTTTTCTGGGTTGCCTTTTAAATTAAGGCTTTTATTGTAATACTTTCATGCCAATTTTTTATCTCCCTTTATGGTGGCAATTCCTTCTGCAGTGAAAAACTTCATGCACAAATGTGGTGTAGAGACAACTGCTACAAGTCGGTTTAAAGTCGTCTGGCCTATTAGGGCATTGTATGCTGACGTGACGTCGACCACAATATAATCGATACTTAACGTCCTTAATTTCGTGCCCTTTTCAAAAGTGGTGTATAGAGAGATAAACCCAAGAGGTCGGATCGGTGTGTCTCCCAGTCCAAAGAGGTTATCTTGATACGCCTTTAGATCTTTTTCTTCCAGTCCTGGTTTGTCAAAGGCAGGTTTAAACAATATGTCTGTTGAACTGCCTTGATCCACAAGGATTTTATGGAGGTTTGTATTGGCGAGGATTATTGTTTACTTCACTGGATTGTCATGTCCTGGTGTTATCCCTTGGACATCCTCTTTGGTAAACGAGATGGTGGGCAAGTTAGGAGTTCTATTATCCTCCCCGACTTGGTACATCTCTTTAAGATGTCTTTTTCATGATGATTTCGAGATTCCTCCTCCATCAAACCCCCATTTATCATATGTATGTGTTGTTCTAGAGTTTGAAGTGGACGCTCTTGTCTACCTCCTTCGTCATCTCACTTTCTTTTTCTTTGGTCATTTGACCTATCAACTAAGTACCTATTTAGCCGACCTTCCCTGGTCAGCTTTTTTATGACATTCTTTAAGTCATAACACTTATTAATAGAGTGTCCCTAAAGCATGTGGTAACAAGAGAGAAATAAGAAGAAATCTTAGCACATGAAACCAATTGCTTGATTTTTCTCGTCGAGACAATTTTCCAAACTTGACCATCATGGGCATTACTTAATTCTTCAAACTAAAACAAGGGCAATTGTTGAATTTCCGAAATAGCATATTATTAGAAATAAAAAACATGTATCATGACAATATTAGTGATGGATTACTATGTGTTCATAGCACACGCAGCGGAAGAAAATAAAATAATTCTTAAAGATCTATTTTGTGCTTAAACTTTATTCCAATAATATATAGATAGTAGATCAGATCTAAAATACCTAAGTACACCAGTAAAAATCACTTTCTCCTTCGATGGTACGAAGGCGCTATGCGTATCCACACCGAGACCAACATTTGTTGTCAACTCCTTGACCAATGGACATCTGATCTAAATTGAGAAACCTCTTGCAACTCTTTGCACACCATAAAATTCTTCTTCAAGAATTAGGCTCACATACATTTATGTGCATAGAGGTAAAGGAATAACAACCCTTGTTATTCTCTCTGTCTTTCTAATGATTCATCTACTCTTGGCATACATATATATAGTATGAGATTTGTTAATGATTTTAAATTTGAATCTCAATTCAAATTTAAATCATATCTTGAAATTCTAAATATGATTTCTTCAAATTTATGAATCATATCATAATAACTCAATTTGAAAACAGAATCAGTTAGGATCTCATCCAAATTTAGAAATAGAATAACTAATTATTCTCAAATCTCATTTAATATTCTCAATTATCATACTATTATTATATTCTTGGTGCTAGCAAAGAATATAATAATATTCCATCTGAATTAATATAATTATTTATTTGATCAAATCAAAATAATAATTAAATAATTCTACAGTAAAGATTAGAACACTCGTTAGTGTGTGACCCCATAAGTTCAATACTAAGCGTGTAGTAAATTAGTCATACTAAATTTACTAATTAAGGTTGGCGTCTAGCAACACTCCTCAACGACCCGATAGTATGAAGTAATATATTTTTACTAAGAACCTTAGAAGAACAAAGTATAATTCCTTCCATCTTTCCAGCTCTTGGTTAACCTTTAAAGTATGGTTTAATTGTCAAACTCTAACTTGTTACCATTATTATAATGAACTGTGAATGACTTAAGAAACTCATTTCTTTATTCATTCAATCCCCTTGGCCAAGGTTTTATTCATCTCAGTCATTATAATCATAGAGCTCAAACTCTTTACCGAGAGTTGACGAATTCCTTGTTGACTAATCATTAATTCTACAAGTATTTAAATCATACCCAATATCCATTCAACTAGCACCCAAGGGTATTAGGTATCCGGAATCAAAGTATAATAAATACATTGTTAATTACTATGACAGTCGCAGGTCAAAGGAAACTCTATTACCATGTTCATCTTGAGAATATCTATTTTAATATAATAATAACAAATTATTTGACACGTGATTGATTGGATTGTGGTCATACTACTTATTCCCAACAATCTCCCACTTGCACGAGAGCTAATCATGATAGATTGGATCTTGGGCATACTATTATCACAATAATCTCCCACTTACACTAGAGCCAATCAATCATGTGTATAATTTTTCAATGTACATATGTGTTTATCAAAACTCTTTTGACCTTAAACACCTTTACTCTTGAGCATGTTTGCTTGACCTTTTGTAAAATATGCCAAGTGCATAATAAATATCACGTTTTTTCAAAACATGAAATCTCCCACTACAATAGTGCATAATTTTATTTTAAGAACAATTCTTATTGAACATGATTATAAAAAATCTAAGTAACCATTATATCTATCTTTATAGAATTGTATCATTATACAAATAGGCTACTTTTTAAAAAGTTAGTTTGATGATCAAACATTTTATACTTTCAGGAGAAAGTATATTCTCTATTGAGTCGTATACAATTCTAATAAAAGTAATTGTACTCCCACTCTTTCTTTAAGATGGAATCTCTTTTCTAAAAAGGAGTTTAACCTCTTATCACAGATACTTTGTCATAAGAAGAGTGATAAAAATAATCTTATTATTTCTTTAGAATAATCAATAAATCTCATTTATTGGACCTAATATCAATTCTATTATTGTACAATCTCTTAACACATATAAGACATTTCCAAACTCTAATGTTCTTGAGTTTCAGCTTATGCCTTTTCCATATCTCATATGGGTAAAAAATTGATTTAGTGAGAAATTTGTTAATTTAGCCACATTTCTAAAATGTAGTCTAAATATTTAACAAATAGTGATATTCAACTAAATCAAATTTCATGTTTCTTAAACATGATGGAGTACATAGAGTACTAGTATTTATGCATGGAGAGAATCTCATTCTCTATTTAATGGAATATTAATTAGATATTAGAGATTTTACTTTAAAACTCTTATAATAAAAATACTCAATATCTTTATTATTGGTCAAACCAACCCTTAAGAGCAATTTTGATTCGCATCCTCAATACTCATCTTGGATTTTTCAAAAGGGCCACAAACCTTAATCATATTAAAACCAATTATAAATTGTTTGCAACAAAATAAATCTCCAAAAATGCTTGCAAGAACAATTCTCGCTAAAGCTATTTGCCTAATGGTATTCCAACTTCTAAAGTTGTTTAATTCAAAATATATTACCCAATACTCTCACTAGTTTTAAAAAAATCTTTGATAGTCATACTATCTTATTTTGGGCACTATACATTTTCTCAAGATGTTCAGTAATAAATAGTGGGTATATGCTTTTGAAATTGGAACTCATGGTTGTCAAAAACAATACAAATTGCGCAGTAAAGCAATATTTCAAATACTTCACAAGTACTGACTATTCTATCACCAATTTTATTGGACAATATTATTTTAATAGGATTATCATATCCATGATAACCTATTCATACATAAGAACAATTCTCAATGTATAGCCAATTTATTACTTTCAAGTATGCCATACGAAAGATGGACATATTTAAAAATTTAAAATATGAAAGTAAATCAAGAAATCCATATTTCTGGCAAAATTATTTAGAATCGTGTATGAGTACCTTGGTTGTCAAGTTGTTACTCATACCTATTCCAAATAAATATGATTAAATTGTATCACATACAATTATAATCCCAAATAATTATCTGGTTTTTAGACAATTATTTAACTGAATTATATTTTATACCCCTAGGCTGTCTAGGTTCAAGTATAAAATTAATTCTCCTTATGCATCATCATATACATCAATAAATTCTATCCGTGATTACAAGTCTCCTGGTTGTCAGGTCATTCCTTGTAAACAAGAGATAAATTTATTTTTGGCAAAACTCCTAACTTTTAGGATTTATCTCAATTGTTTAGAGAATTTTTCATCAATACTCATAGATTAAATTTTATACTCCTAGGTTGTCTAGGTAAAAATATAAAATTAAATCCTTAATACATCAAATGTATACACTGATTATTATCTTGAAAATAAAACTCATGGTTGTCAGGCCGCTCTTTATAATCAAGAACATTAGAAAACTAATTTCTAAAATTATAGTGTTCAAAACACATCAATCAAATCAAAATTTGATTTTTCATGTACTAACATTTAGCCTTAAAAAATTATCAAATCAAATTTGACCTTTATATATACACTTATATATATAAAACAAACAAAAGATATTTTGCATCTTATTCCTTTTATTGTGATCAAAATCACAATAAAATTTAATAAATAAATAAAATCAAACAAAAATATTTTATTATAAATATAACTTTTATATTAAAAGAATGATAATTTAATCACAATTAACTAATTAAAATAAATTAATTATTAATTTATTAAAAAATCATTTCAATGGAAATAAATACATCACATGTTTAAAAATAATTTGAATTAATCCTATTAATTCACAAACTTTAAGAAAATAGGAATAAAAATTTAAACACAAAAAAGTCAGAGCTCTGATACCACTGAAGGATTACTATGTGTTCATAACACACGCAGCGGAAGAAAATAAAGTAATCCTTAAAGATCTATTTTGTGCTTAAACTTTATTCCAATAATATATAGATATTAGATCAGATCTAAAATACCTAAGTACGCCAATAAAAATCACTTTCTCCTTCGATGGTACGAAGGCGCTATGCGTATCCACACCGAAACCAACATTTGCTATCAACTCCTTGACCAATGGACATCTGATCTAAATTGAGAAACTTCTTGCAACTCTTTGCACACCATAAAATTCTTCTTCAAGAATTAGGCTCACATACATTTATGTGCGTAGAGGTAAAGGAATAACAACCCTTGTTATTCTCTCTGCCTTTCTAATGATTCATCTACTCTTGGCATACATATATATAGTATGAGATTTGTTAATGATTTTAAATTTGAATCTCAATTCAAATTTAAATCGTATCTTGAAATTCTAAATATGATTTCTTCAAATTTATGAATCATATCATAATAACTCAATTTGAAAACAGAATTAGTTAGGATCTCATCCAAATTTAGAAATAGAATAACTAATTATTCTCAAATCTCATTTAATATTCTCAATTATCATACTATTATTATATTCTTGGTGCTAGCAAAGAATATAATAATATTCCATCTGAATTAATATAATTATTTATTTGATCAAATCAAAATAATAATTAAATAATTCTACAGCAAAGATTAGAACACTCGTTAGTGTGTGACCCCATAGGTTCAATACTAAGCGGATAGTAAATTAGTCATACTAAATTTACTAATCAAGGTTGGCGTTTAGCAACACACCTCAACGACCCGATAGTATGAAGTAATATATTTTTACTAAGAACCTTAGAAGAACAAAGTATAATTCCTTCCATCTTTCCAGCTCTTGATTAACCTTTAAAGTATGGTTTAATTGTCAAACTCTAACTTGTTACCATTATTATAATGAACTGTGAATGACTTAAGAAACTCATTTCTTCATTCATTCAATCCCCTTGGCCAAAGTTTTATTCATCTCAGTCATTATAATCATAGAGCTCAAACTCTTTACCGAGAGTTGACGGATTCTTTGTTGACTAATCATTAATTCTACAAGTATTTAAATCATACCCAATATCCATTCAACTAGCACCCAAGGGTATTAGGTGTTCGGAATCAAAGTATAATAAATACATTGTTAATTACTATGACAGTGGCAGGTCAAAGGAAACTCTATTACTATGTTCATCTTGAAAATATCCTATTGACAAATATACGGTAATTATAACCATTAGAAATTCTCAAAGTGGGTCAGTTCAATAGTCATATCTCTCTCTCTCTATATATATATATATATAATTTAATAAATGAGATCTATTAATTTTCATCCAATGAAGACCATTATATATATATTGATCTTTCCGGATTATTAATATCCTTTAATTTTTAATAATCCTATGACCAAGAACAATTTAGATTAAATTATAAAAGATTTATCTTTCAATATTATGATCACTATCACAATGATAAATCTATAAATTTAATCAAGAACCTTATTATATTAATATTTTAATATAATAATAACAAATTATTTGACACGTGATTGATTGGATTGTGGTCATACTACTTATTCCCAACAATTAGATTAACCAAATAAAACATACGTTGTATAAAAAATAGAGTTGAGGAAATAGAAGTCTTTGGCATTATATGGGTGGCTATTTCATTGTAAATGTAATCAAATACTCTCTATACTGAACCAAGACACATAAATCTCTATTTTTATGTATGCTTTTTCTATCATTCCTATATTGTATCCTTAATACATATTCTATTTCTTCCTCACAAAAATCATTTCAAACACTAATTAATCACAATCTTTGAAACATGTTATATAAGTTCAAACTATAAAACAAACCTTTATTGCCATCCAAATAGCAATGTGCTATATTCTTAATGAAATGAGAATTTCCAACCACCTTAAATACCTAGCATGCATTAAACAACAAGCAAGTCATAAGATTGAATTAATGAGCGTAAAATCATTAAAGAAAAGCTATATTGTTGACAATTAAATCAAAAAATAAAAATAAAATTATTTATAAGTCAATATATCTACTTAAAGTAATAATTATAGACAAGAAAACAAGAGAATGGTATAATTGGGAGTATATATCAAACACATAGTGGACAACATTGAAATATCAACAGAATAACAAGTAGCAAATATTATAATATACAAACTCAAATCAAAGACTTCCCTTTCTCCTAACATATACGTATTTCTCTTTTTTCATTTGATCTATCTTTTCCTGAAATTTTACTCCTCTTTTTTAATAGCAAAAATTAAAAAAAAATACAAAACAAAGAAAGAAAGAAAAGGAAAATAATTTGTGTGCTCTATTTTTGAAGCATGATGTACAATGTGTTCTTTTGAAATTGAGAAACACTTTAATTGAACTATATGATGCCATAAAACCTTCATATTATTAAAAGCATGACATACTACACTTTTCAATAAGCAAAATAAATATTGGTGCAAAAGAAAATTTTTTTAGGGAAAAAAGAAATCTTATGAGTTTTTATTTCAAAAGAAAATTGAAAAATCAAAGAGATAGGAGTAAGTTACAAGTTACCTAAGTACATGACAGCTACTCTTCTTGACTCACATGCATAAATTGATTCACTTATTTTATTTGACTAAAATTTTTTGATATTTTATCAATCAATTAATCAATCATTTCATAAAAAAAAGTACCAATATTAAAATGCATGACACTTCCAATATTAACAAATGACAACCAATATCAAGATTCAGTGATTTAGATAGGGATTACAAGCATATACACAATTTTAAATTTTTTTTATTCTGAGTCATCTTCAATTTCACTTTAATAGGGTGTCTTCCTACCCGCACTTTAATAGTGTGTCTCTCTACCTGCACTTTTTCATTCAGTGATTATTAGAGTTTGCATTAGAGATGTTATTGTGAGAGTGTGTATCGCTACTTGATTGCATGTAGCGATTGATAGTTGTAAAGTATATTGTGAGTAGTTGATGTATGAATTATATAAGTAGTTTAGCTATTGAAAGCTGCAGAGTGCATGTGCAATATTAGAAATTAGTATTACTTCCATACAATTAGGATAAGTCTAGGAATTAATTACAGTACTTACAATTGATTCAGAAAGTACTAACAATAATACTGTGCAGCTGCCTGCCATTATTTTCCAAGAACTAGCTGTATGTTGATAGACATTATTAATACTCTTCTAATATTATTATTTTTCTAACACTTCTGAAATTGCAGCTATTCATCTGGTTGATAAATCAGCTGCAAAACTGAATAGAAATTACTTCTAAACCTACTGCACTTCATGAGATTATTGATGAGATTAACTGGCAGTGTGTTAAAACTAGTGATGGAGAGACTCTCTTTTATGTATAATACATATACAAGGCTTCTAAAGATAAGTTGAATCATCTTGGGGCAGAGCTCTCACTCTTTAGAAGAGAAACATGACGAACTGGCTAAGCAATGAGAGCATGAAAAGTTTGTAATGACTCAGTTTCAGACAATCAAAGAAGAGCTGTGTTATTAGAGGCAGCATTTGCTAATGGCCTCTTCATCAGCAAAAACTAGCGTTTGGAGGGTTGATGCTAAAATAATACAGTGGTCATGTTAGCATTGTGCTTGCCGGAGATTTGCTCCGGCGAGTTTGGGACATACTTGTCAAATTTTAAAATTTTGTAAGGATTATTTTGTCAATAACAAAAGTCAAGTACCATTTTATCAGCGTTAGAATTTTTCGGATACCGATTTAGTATTTACCTCATTTTATGCATGTATTAATTTATTGACTAATGGTAAACTATTAAAAGAAGCGTAGATTCGCAACAGATTAATTTTTAACCTATTGAATTAAAAATTATCATGAACAAAAAAAGAGAATGGCAATGGATATATGACAGAGTAGGATTTCAATTCCAACTTAATCATATATACAATTTAAAGGATTAATAGTCAAATTCGTCCCTGAAAGATCACTCATTCTTTAAATTAGTCATCAATGATTTTTTTAGTTATATTTGTCTTTGAAAGATAAAACGTAAGTCAAATTGGTCCATCCGTTAGTTAGATGATAACGTGTTACGTTAAGTGCCACGTGGTATGATGACATGTTATGTTAAATGTCACGTGTCACCAGATGATTGGTTGGCATATCAGGTCAGTGACACCTAGCACGGCACGTGTCACTTGACATGTAAAAAAGTTATTTATAATTAAAATAATCCTTAAAGTCCAAAACGTAAGTCATTTTCGTTCCTAAAATTTTAAAAATTAATTAAATTAGTCCTTATATAATTTTTTATTTTTTTTCATAATA
>NC_029790.2:87616362-87624517 GCF_000816755.2 Arachis ipaensis
GAAAAAATAAAAAATATTATATAAAGACTAATTTGATTAATTTTTAAAATTTTAGGGATGAAAATGACTTACGTTTGAACTTTCAGGACTATTTTGATTATAAAAAACTTTTTTATATGTCAAGTAACACATCAACCAATCATCTGGTGACACGTGGTACTTAACGTGACACGTCATCATCTAACTAAAGGAAAAACCGATTTGACTTACGTTTTATCTTTCAAGGACTAAGGCTTGGTTTAGTAAAGTTTTTTGAAGACGGTACTTTTTAAAAGTACAAGCACCTCATTTTGCGTTTAGTAAATTAAAAAGCCCAAATGCTTGTGCTTGCGGCTTTTAAAAGTTAGGGGTACTTTTGAAAGCACCTAGGAGAGAGCTTTTTAAAGTTGGCTTGTGCTTTTCAAATTTTAAAAATCTAATATAACCTCATATGTTAACTAATTTTTAAATTTAATGCTTATATTTATGTCTATTATAGTATTTTTAAATACTATAGAAATGGTTCGAAATAATATAGCATCAAGTTTAATTGGTGATAAGTTATAGTGATTTAGGTAATTTAGTATTTTTAGTGATGATGTTTAGGATAAAATAAATTTTCATGATACTTGATCTTGCCTGGGAAATAGGTCGGCTTCCACTCCTCGAGGTTAGCCGAGCTATGTGCTGCGAGGTTGGGCGTCCGCTCCTCAGAGTCCGAGCTCTTTATGTTTGTTGTAGATGTGAAGGTACGAGCAATACAAAGGGAGTAGGTTGTAAAAATTGCCAAGTTCGGTAAGCCTGACGAACTCTATAAAAACTCCACTCATGTTTTTTTAAAACACGCATTTTTATGTTTAGAAATCAGTATATAGGAGTATACAAGGAATAATAAGCATGACTTTTTTAAAGATTTTTTAAATTATAAATTAAAAAAAAGCTATATTTAATAATAACAACTATTGTTATCGTCTCTAAAAATACATAAGTACATCGGAATAAGCCATATTTAACAAAAAAAAATTTTAATTATAAATTAAAAAAATAACAATTTTCCAAAAATAATCCACTACTTTAATTATAAATTAAAAAAATAACAATTTTCCAAAAATAATCCACTACTTCAAATATATCAGATTAAAAAGTTAACAATGGTAACCATTATCATCGTTTGCAGAATACATAAGAATACACAAAAGTACACAGGAATAACAATCTTTGTTATTTTTGGGAAATAGTTATTTTTTTAATTTATAATTAATTTTTTTTGTTAATATGGCTTATTCTGGTGTACCTATGTATTTTTAGAGACGATAATAATGGTTGTCATCGTTAAATATGGTTTATTTTTTTAATTTATAATTTAAATTTTTTTTTGAAGAAGCCATGCTTATTGTCTGTGTATTTTTGTGTACTCATATGTACTGTTTGTAAATCTATACACTATTTTTTAGACATAAAAGTGACGTATTAAAAAAAAAAAAACTTGAGTTGAGTTCGCCGGGGTTAGGCGAATTCTATAAAATTTATGTGCATTTTAGCTTCCAACTTGTAATAGCAGTTTACGTTCATTTGTAAACCGTGGATCTCCTGTCGCGATTTACATAGTTTATGAAAAAAATGTATTTTAGTATCTGTGTTGTAAAAATTTCCCTAAAAATTGGACATTTATTAATAATATATTAATTTTGATATGCTAATAAAAAATTTTCATTATTATAAAATGTTTTCTTAGTGTTTTTTATTTTGGACATGATTTTCTCAGTGATTTTCAATTTTTCACCAGTTAAGAAAAGTGAATCCGAACTGGGAAGTGTATATAATACCGAGCCCATGTTAGGCCCAAATAAAGATTGATGAACCCGCGCTCCCTATTCTTCTTCTTCTTCTTCTTCTTCATCTTCTCATTTTTGCGTTCCGCTCTGTTTTGCAGCAACCAAGCCATTCACGCAAGGTAACTTTTTCTGTTCAATTCTCTCTCCGCATTCTTCTGTAACCATACCCTAAATTCTAAATAATTTTGTAAATCTTTTCCCGCGTTTACGAATTCTCGATTAAATAATCGTATCCTGTTTGCATTCTCAAATAACCGCAAAATCTCAATTCCTTATGGATCAGTTCATTTTCGGTGCTATTAATTTCTATAATTAGTGTTGCTAAGCTCACCTATATCCAATTTTCGTACTGAGAAACCTATATGCTATGTGAATTATCAATATAGATTGTATCTTTTGCTGCATCTCTTGCTATTTAGTTCTTTTTAGTGATATTGAACAACAATAGTATAATCTGTAACTAATTAGCTTACTTTTTTAAATCAAAACACTTTACTATTGTTTTTGATTCATGTATAATTACAAATTTTCTCGAGACTAAAGCTGGTGTTCTCTCCCTTATAAGAATTGTATCCAAATATGCTTCTCTAGTGCTAACTACCTTACACTCTAAGAGATAGTTTATAAGATAGCATTTATGTGATGAAAAACCATCTGTTTCATTTGGTTGTAAGATAAAATAAACAAGACAGTATATTCATGCTATATGGCTTGTTTTTCTTTAATAAAGTTTTTAAATAATTATTCAGTAAATTACTATTTCTAATCATAAAAGATTCAAGTGCTCACAAAACTACCCATAAAAGAAAGAAACTAATAGAAGAAAGTAATCAAAATGTTAACCGGGTTTTAACTCCCGGTTAACATTACTACCACCACCAGCCACATACCCATTCTCTTTTCTCCACCTCCACAGCCCTCCCACTATCACCATCATCAACACCCCCACCCCCCTCTCCAATCAAACTCATAACCCCCAACAACCACCACCATCAACAATAGCAACCATCGGCCTCAACCCTCTTCCTCTTTGCTTTATCGCATCTCCTCCGCTCAATAAAGAGCTATTTTTAAAGCTGTAAATGATGATAATAATTCTTATTGTATAGTCTGAGATGGAATTCAAACATTGACAAAGCTATTGATTCGATTTATTGGTTACATTTCTTTATGTTGAGTTTATGTATCATCAGTATAATCCAATGCAATACATGATTGTAGACTTTCCATAAATGATGTTGAGATTATTTGCCCTTTTTAATGGAATCATTTGGATATTAGAACCATTGTGTAACCTTTATTGGAAAGAAAATTTAAATTGAGTGGAAGAAGTGAAGAGGAAATTCTATTTGCATTTTTCCCCCTGTTGATGATGAGTTATGGCAGTAATGATAGCTATGATGAGTTGGTGACTGCAAAAGTTACAATCTTCCTTGTTTGTTTAACTTGAGAAGGTTATTTTTGTTTGATGCAATGTACTGGCATGCAGTGAGTGTAGTCTCTTTGCTGCTATTTGCTTTCACTACTTTCAATCTAAAACTATTGTTGATGGTGGTGGTGGTGGTTGGGTAGAGATGCGATAGAGAGAAGAGGAAGAGAGAGAGCTAGAGAGAAAGGAAGAAGAGGGTTAGCGCCAAGGGTGGTTGCTATTGGTAATGGTGGTGTTGGTTGGGGGTTAGTTTGATGCAGATGGTGGTGTTGATGATTGTGATAGTGGGAGAAGGGGGAGCTGGCTACTGGTGGTGGTGGTGGTAATGTTAACTGGGCTGTTAGGAGAGTTAAGGCTCAGCTAACATTTTGATTACTTTTGTCAAACGGAAGTAATCTTTTGTGAGTATTGTGTGTTTGTTTAATTATTTCTTTTATGGTTGGTTTTGTCAGTATTTGAATCTTTCATACTTAGAAATAGTAGTTTACGCATACGTTTTTTTTTTCTTTTGCAGAATATGGACACATCAAATCCTGCAGTTTTTGTCAATGCAGAACTCTTGCAGTTTTATGTTGGAAGGAGGGTTCGGGCTGTGATGCAGGTTGTGCGATCCGAGGGGGGAGTTGTCATTGGAAAATCAACAGATGAGAAGCAGCTAGTTGTGAAAGGGCCACCCCCACCTGCACCTCTTACAAATTTTGTTGAAGTTATTGGCATTGTTGACAATGATAGGTCCATTCGAGCTGAGATATGGACCAATTTTGGCAATGTGATTGGTATGTTTTACTCTTCACATTCCATTTCACAAGTTGGTTATCATATTGGTTTGTGCTTGGAGTGTGAATGATGGTATTTATTTTTTCCTTCAGCTTCTAAATGTTTCATTTCGGTTTGAATTCCTAAGTAGGTGAAACTATGGCTTGTGATCTTTTTGTCTCCTGTTCACAGATATGTTCAGCTACAATAAGCTTTGTCAGCTTGCAAATGGAGAATTTAAGCACTTGTTTGTGTGAGGTATAGCGAGCTTTATCTGATGATGATATGAAGTCCCCTCTGAAACATGTGCAGAACCGGAGATATTATCATTTTGTCTGGGTACTCGTTGGAAACAATTTTCACTGATTATAATTGAAATATCAATTTGATTTTTAAAGAGTTGGCTGTCGTGTTTTACATCCTCGGTTGTCAGCATATCCTTGTGCTGTAAATCTGCAATCATCAGCATTGCACGAGTTTTAGGCATTCCATGCTAAGCATACAGTGAGTACTTTAGTCATGTTCATGTTTCTTTTCTGCCCTAAAAGTGTGAACCATTATTAATAGATTCATATTACTGCACGTTATAATGGCAGGCCAAGTAGCCAACAACACTTGAGCTGTTGAACAGGTTTTCACCTTTGAACTTCTAACTTGATTATCCATGATACTCCTCATTTGCAATAATGAGGTGAGGATATACCTGGACATATACTCTAGAAAGCCATAAGAGAAGTAACATTCCTCTGCTGGATGGAATAATAAGTTAATAACTAATCTATTGCATAATAAGCTGGAAATAGAAACATAGCACGTCTACATTTTTATTTTTTGACATGTATTTTTCCATCTGAAAATAAACTACGACGATTTTTGTTTATTGTCCCTGCTAAGCCATCGCAATATTGATCGTGATGGGAAAACTGTTAATTATTGGAATCAACAATGATAGGCATAGAGCTGGTTGGATAGGTTCATAGTGATTTTTTTTTTTAACTTTTAACTTATGAAAATGTGTATTATTAATGTATGGTATAATTTTTAAAACAAAATTATAACTTTCTAAAAAGCTATTTTGATGTTTAAGGAAAAGTTACAAAAAATGACTTCTCTCATAATAAAAAGTTTATCACTTTTTTCTTAAAATAAGTACTTTTAGAATTAAAAAACTAAATACAAAATAACTTATTTATAAACTACTTTAAATATAAGCATTTATTATTTAAGCTATTTCTTCAAAAGTAATTTAATTAAGTTGTTTACCCAAACTGGGCCATAGTATTGTTTTCACTCGTTTCATAAATAATAATAAGGGTTAAGTATTTTTTTCATCCCTACCGTCTTAGTTCAAAATCAAAATCGTTCCCGACCTTTTTTTTCTTATTAAAATCATTCTTAACGTTACAAAATGTTATAAAATCATCCTTTTATCCATAAACAATATTTTTCCGACAATTTTTCCCTTTTACAAAAATAAAAATATTAAAAATAATATTAAAAAACAAAAGAAACCTCCTCCAACTCTCCCGTATCTCTCACTCTCTTTCGGTCTTTCTCTTCTCTCCCTTTTCGCCACCCCACCACCGCTGCCCCACCTCCTTCTCCATCTTCTTCTCCCTCTCCATCACCACCTCTCTCTCTCTCTCTCTTTCCTCTCTCTTCACTACCACCACCACCACCTCCACCACCATACCACCCACTACCCTTAACTTTAACACCAATCCTGCTAACTCTTCATCCATTAAAATCAACATCCGAATGGTTGAACAATATCACCCAATCGGCCTCTGTAATCGGCATCAATCACCCCCACATTAACATCAATTGAATGCTCAACGCAATACCCGAACAGAGAAATAAAACCCCCACAAAGTCAGCACCAAAAATAATTTTAAAACCGCAACCCAAACAAAAATAAAGAAATCCATAATTTAAAACAGAATTTTCGTCGAAATCAAAATGACCAAAGGCCGAAAAAAGAATAGGTGCAATTGTAAATTTGAAGTTTGATTCTACTATTTTTTTTTAATTCATTGAGGATAAAACATAAATTGTCTATATCTAACACATCAATACAAGAAAAAAGGGGGACTCCAACCCTCAAACTCTTTGCTCTTATGAGAGCATCAACTTCTTTCAACAGATTGAATTCCAGACCCTTCTTCTTCAGCTCTTTCATGCACTTCTCCAAAAGAATCTTGTCTTCTTTCTCTCTCTGAAGCGCCTTCTCCATGTGACTCTCCACGTTGCTCTTGTACCTCACGGCCCAAACCAAGCCCAATGAGAACATGAAGGAGCACAGCGAAGGGATCCACCAGCGCTGGCACGTGGACAAAGAAGATTCGGATTCTGAGAAAGCCACAGAGGAAGAGGATGTGAAGAGGAGCATGAGGGTCAGGGAATGGAAGAGGAAGACGAAGATGTGGAGCATTGTGATTTCTTTGCGAACCGAGTCGATTTGGGTTTCTTTGAGTGCGATTCGGCCATGGATGAGTTTTTCTTTCAGCCATTGCGACGAACAGAAAAAACAAAATAAAACAGAATTTCAGTTTCGATTTCGGCTTCTCTAGCAGAGTAACTGTTTCAGTTTATCTTGAGAGAGATGTACCTGGAGAGATCGTAACCGGCAAAGAGAGGAGAGGCCCTAGAAGGAAGAACAACGTTGTCGGATAGCTTTTTTACACGGAAGAGAGAAGCGATGTTGGTGGAAACGTCACCGCCTTGGTGGATCTTGAGGATCTTGGATCTCGGCGACGATGGAGCTGTTGGTGGCGTGGGAGTGGTTGGGCCATCTTGAGAACAAGGCGGTTGGAGAGAGAGAGAGAGAGAGAGAGAGAGAGAGAGAGAGAGAGAGATCTTGGATCGTCGGTGGAGCTATTGGTGGCGCAGGAGTAGTTGGGCCATCGTGATAATAAGGCGGTGGTGGAGTTGTTGATGGTGTGGGAGTGGTTGGGCCATCTTCATAACAAGGCAGTTGCAGAAGTAAGGAGATAGAGAGAGAGAGGTGAGATATGATGGGGTTACTGGTGGCCTGGTGGGGTTAGTGGTGAGGGTGGTGGAAGAGGGTAACATTTTTCCTTTGTTTTTATTTTTGTGAAAGGATAAAATTGTTTAAAAAATATTGTTTATAGACAAAAGAATGATTTTATAACGTTTTGTAAGGTTAAGGATGACTTTAATAAAAAAAAATATCAGAGACGATTTTAATTTTGACCAAAAATATTAGGGACGAAAAAAGTATTTAATCCTAATAATAAAGATTGTATGATCCTGGTCTAACAATAAACATCAGGTTAAGCGCACATGCCCAGATGAAATATATACGAGTTTTAGGTCTCTTATTTTTTTCTCCAGTCAAAATACTTTAAAGTTTTAAATTTTTTTATATTAAATGGGAATTTTATTTTTGACACATACTTATGGAATAGTAAGTTTTTTCAGTGAATGGTGTTTACATTGCTAATTTGATTAGATGTGTCAACAATATTTTCATTTGTTATCATTATTTTTATGAAATAAATCGGCAGCTAACTATTTTTTATCTATCTACCAAAAAAAAAAAAATATCCATTAGTGTATTGTGTATTATATATAGATGTGGACCTACAAATTTACAGACCTGCAAAATACAATCCACGTTTGGCAAGGAAGAAAAAAAGAGAAATTGGTTGCTACAAAACGTAACATATATTTTACAGGGAGGTGTAACTAGATTTTAGAACGTGTCTTCTGTCTCATGCATGCAGACTAAATCTATACTTTGACGCATTGAAAGATGCCAAGCGTGGCCTGCATTTGGCATATTATCAGAGCAAAGCGTGGCCTGCGTTTTGCAGGGAAGAAACCTACATGTTCGATACGTGTATGTGAAGAAAAGAGAAGGGTCTTTATATTGCATTTTGCGTTTGATTATGAAGATAGGTAAGGAATACATTATTTTTGCGTTTTGCTCGAAAGAAAGGAAGAAGAAGACTCAAGAAGAGGAAGAAGCATGAATGAGTGATGAGTAAAATTAGTAAAAAAAAAATGGTTTGTAATTTTACATTACTTTAAAAATATATTATTGAATATTTACATTATTCTGAATGGATAAATATTTTTTTTTGTATTTTAATTATAAATAAGTTTATTTATTTGTGTTATTATTAGTAGATTT
>NC_029790.2:87624866-87639147 GCF_000816755.2 Arachis ipaensis
TAATAGTGCTAATATAATAGTATTATTTTTTTATCTTGTAGGCTTTCAGAAATTTGTTGTCCAGAAAATTTGATCCGCCAGAAACTTATAATGAAATAGCTGCAGCGACCATAGTATCAATTGGGTTACATCACCTTTTTCGCGAATAGACGAAATGAGAGGACATTCTGCACTGTTAAGTGCTTTGGTGGAGCGATAGAGGCTTGAAACACACATGTTTCACCTTCTAGTCGGTGAAGTGACTGTGACACTAGAAGATGTCACACATATACTTGGTCTTCTGATTAATGGGAGGTCCGTAACAGACAGAACAAACAGTAGTTATGAGTTTTTGGTGGAGAATGCTTAGTTTGGTAGGCCGCCCGGTTCGAACGGTCACGTATTGGAGAAGGTAAACCTTGCATGGGTTCGGCGAAGCAGAGATACCGAATTGTTAGACACATATGAGTCGATCTAGCGGTATGTCCGGACTCACATATTCTACTTGCTTGGAACGATTGTATTTTTAGACAAGTCGGCAAATTCTGTAAACTCAAAGTTTTTACTTATTCTGAAATTTTCACAGTATTCGACCCTATAGTTGGGGGCAGCTAGTTTGGCACATTTGTACAGGTCGTTGTGTCGTGTATCGCGATACAACTATAAAGAGATGGATGACTCCTTTATTCTGCTTTTTATTTGGGCGTGGGAGCATATGCCATTTTTAGCACCTGTTCCTCGTAATGAGCTTCCCGTTGTTAGTGTTCTAATTGCATGACGGTAATGGTTATCATCATTATTATTTTTACGATTGTTAATATTATCGTTATTATTATTATTGTTATTATGTTGATTATAACCATTCTAAATTTATTTAGATGGAGTCATTGGCGCTGACCTACAAGATATACGCGAAAGTCTATGGCGCACTTTAGACAGCAACTAGATGACATGGGAGTCAATGACATATGTTTTAACAATTTCTATTAAGAAGTTTATTATGTCTAATAATTTAACTTATTATTGTCGTGTTTACTGATGTCCAGTTTATATGGCGACCATATATGGGAGTAGTGGTTTCCTAAGGACCTATCCTTAATTTGGTAGTGTGCTCCGAAAAGTCTGTTAGTGTCATTTAAGTGTATAGAATGACATTCAAAAGATCGAGTAAGACACCAATTCGGGCTTGTACAACTTTGACCGGAGGAACAGAGTTTGGGTTAACATGTGAAATTTTGACCACTATAATACACTACAAATAGGGGACGAGATTGTCGACTTTCATCCTCTTTCGGTGACTATGAGTAGTACACACAGCGGTACGAAAATCACCTACGATTGTCTGATAGAGTTGCACATGTAGAACTCGAGGTGAATGAACCACAGGTGCAACCCCTGCCACCACCTGGACCTTAGCAGCCAAATCTCCCTTATGAGCAACATACAGTTTCATGACCTAGACTACGAGAACCAATTTCAGGTACCGGTTATTGAGCAATAGTATTAGGTACCGGGATATGACCAACAGTTTTAAGTATCAGCATATGAGCAATAGTTTCAGGTTTCGACTTATGGCCAATAGCATCAGTTTCCGGTTTATCTCTGGACGTTCCTTTTCATTCTTGTTTTTTTATATTGTACGTGTGATTTTATCTTTGGACGTTTCTTTTTATTCTCATCTTTATTATCGTAAGTTTCATTAGGTTTTATTTTAACGCATACATAAAAAATTGCACATACTTAAATACGTAAAAAAGTTACATAAGAAAGTACACATGTTTAAATACATAAAAAAGTTACATACAAAAGTTAAAATGCATAAATACGTAAAAACGTTGCATAAAAAGGTGAAAAATATACGAGAAAAGTTAACCACTATTGTCTTCCGACAGAGCTTGGACATGCGCGCTGAGGACATCGACTACGGCTATGTCCCTCTCGTCCATATACAGTACACCAGCGAGGAGCACACATATCCCGTGAATCAATCTCATTGAAGTAGCGGGTTTACTTCGGTCATCCTTTAGTCGTGCGCCTCAATGTCCAATTGGTGATCACCTTCGTTCCATCATATTTAGACCATGTAGATGGTTCACCCATCAAAATAAACTCGCCTCTGTAGACCTTGCAAATTTCGAACATTTTGTACACGTCATATACATACACTTGCCAATCAAGATGCTGGTTAGTGCAACATGCAAGAACATGGCGACATGGAAGTCGT
This sequence comes from Arachis ipaensis, assembly GCF_000816755.2. Classification (NCBI taxonomy): domain Eukaryota; kingdom Viridiplantae; phylum Streptophyta; class Magnoliopsida; order Fabales; family Fabaceae; genus Arachis; species Arachis ipaensis. The sequence continues at coordinate 87,627,070 of NC_029790.2, forward strand.
TCGACCTGGAAATGACCACAGTCGCAATGTCGTTGCACAAGGTAAACATTGTATATAGAACCATCTCGCATTTCACGAACCTCAAACATCTCATTGCGCCTGTCGAACTAGTTGACAACAATGTTTCCTGCATATCGAAAACTTTCCTCAACTCGTTTGGTGGCAAATTCTGAATACGTGAATTTGTTGTGAACGCACTCATGAGCCTCGAAGCTTTTTTGAGTAAACAATTCATTTAACCGATAGAAAGTAGACCTAACGATGATAGTCACAGGAAGGTTGCCCGTACCCTTAAGGACAGAATTTATGCACTCTACCAAAGTCGTTGTCGTATGACCCCAACGATGACCCCTGTCAAATGCCAACACCCATTTCTCAACACTGATCTCATCGCACGATCGAGTATATGCCTTAGCCTACTTTTTAAGCCTTTGGTATTTTTTGTTGTACTCCTACTCTGTCCTAGAATAGCTTGTAAAACAAACCATATAATCATAAGCAGCCACCACAAATTACTAACAATAGGACCATAATAGCATATTCAAATATCTGTGTTAACTACGAGTTTTAAGTATAGAGTCTTGAACCTCCTTAAGAAGTTGGACTCGATGTGATTGATGCAGAACATGTGCCACGCTCTTGGTGGTGACCATGCACCATTACTGTGAGCTATTGCTGCATCAATAGAGTTATGGTGGTCGGAAATAATGCCCACGCCATCTCGAGTAACAACATACCTTCAATAATTAGTAAGGAAAAACTCCGACATATCTGCTGTTTCACCCTCCACGATGGTAAAAGAAATCAGCACAATGTTTTGGTTTCTGTCTTGTATCACTACAACTAAAAATACACCTTTATATTTTCCGTAAAGATGTGTGCCATCAACCTACACCAATGGCTTGCAGTGTCTATACTGTAATACACGGATAAAAGCTCCAAAATACCCGATGGAGAACTCTTAGACCATTCACCTCCTCACTCTCACCATAAACAGGGATAATTTTTATTTGAACACGAGACCTTGATATCTTAGCAGCCATTACTTTTAACCACACTGGCAGAGTCTAGCAAGAAACTTCTCAATCACCGAAAACTTTTGCGACAGATTTCTGCTTTGCCAACCAAGCCTTGCGATAACTTACAATGTAGTTGAACCTGGATTGAACTTTCACAATAATAGACTTCACCTTTATCGATGAGTCTGCTTCAACCAACGGCCTAATAGCATCTGCAATCGTGTCTGAGTCCAACTTGGCATGATATTGTGAAATCATCCCCATGGTTCACGTGTGTTTGCTATTGTATCTCCTGATATCCTAACAACCTTCATTTTGAATCAAGCTAGCTTGGATAGGCAAAACGCACTCTGTACCATACCCCTTGCATTTTGCATAGAATGTTTGCGGCTCAAACTCATACATAATGTAATCAACTCCTTTAGAGATAGTGTAAATTTTTATTACAGAGATACTGGCTCTCTATAACCAAATTCCATTCCGACACTAAATTCATCATCTTTCACCGCAACATTGCCTTCACCTACGAAATGCGAAGCACCGTTAGTCGGTTAAGGCTAAATAAAGAAATGGTAGTTATAACTTTAATTAATAAACATAACATACCCATATTCGCAATTCGCATACTCAGAATATTTTGGGGCATGCATGGCTGCGAGATTCAGAGTTCGCATAAAAGACGGAACACCAAAGTGGTGCTGGTTGACAAGTGCATCTGCTTCATTTGCACCACCAGATTGCCTGCCTTGTCTCCGTCATTGTTTTCGTCATCGACTTTGTAGTTAGCTTCGAACTCCTCTTCACTTTTGTTATTATCCACGAGCTCATCCATATTCACCTCCTCGCCAACTACATCCAGCCCCAAATGCTATTCAAACTTAACGTACAACTCTATCTCAGCACGTGAAATCGGGTTTGTTGATAAATATAGAACATCTGTTGCATACATGCATTTGTGAGTGATTTGAAACTGTATCAGCCCACCAAATACTTGTACAAGATTCTTATATAAAATGTTGCTCACTCTCTTTGAAATGTGACTTTGTATGTTTACAAAGACTATTTTGCAACTTTACAAAACTCATGGTGCATGGAATAGCAAAGGAAAACGAACATTCACAAACAAAAGTCACTCTTTCGTGTGTGTATTGTATAATCTCACCATTATAACACACCCACAAATTTACAATACCTTCCATAACCAAAACTTTACCTCACCCAACCTTTTTGACACTATTAATTGTCAAAAAAACTCACAAGTGTGAAAGATAGAGAAATATAACTGAAGTATGAAAGACGGAGAAATTGATAATAGTATTTATAGATAAAATTCTCGATTAAAATATATTTTTTAATTAAAACGCAAACTATATTTTGCAACTTTCAAAAAAAATTTAAAACGCAACCTATATTTTGTAGTTTAAAAAAATAAAAAGGTACATAGATAAAACGCATGTGCAGGTTGCCGTTTATAAAAAAAATTAAAACACTAAATATAACCTATATTTTGCATGTTATGAATTTTAAAAAATCAAAAAAATAAATCGCTATCTATTTCTTGTAATTGATATTATATTAATGTAATTATTTTATACACATTCATTTTAACATCAACTTCTATGTTTCTTTTCATATAAAAAAAATTAGCCACCGTAGTCACACACATCACAAACCATTCGCATTTCTCAGGACTAATAAAGGAACTTTTTAGACTTTGCTTATTTTCTACTAATTAATTTTAGGCCATGGATTCCTTACTCCAACATTTTTGTAGGAGTATCATTAACCTTCATAAAAATAATTACAAAATATACCACATTTTTTTTTGAAAAAGTTACTAATTACATTTTGATCCCTCCAATTATTGGTTTTTTAACTTTGTCTCCATTCCCTTTTTTTGGATATGAGAAACTGACAGAGATTAGACTTCTTGGAGAGCATCAACGAGATTGAAGCAATCTCCTTCCGAAATAGAGTGCGGATTGAAAAATCCTAACTCTGCCCTCCCCCTTCTTTTTTATTTCAAATACAGAGGCATTTAGAGAAGAGAAGCAGCTAGGATTTTCATCCAACTTCAATCCCTGCCATTCTCATGCTCTTCCTCTGCTGCAAGTTTTGTACGCCTCCGCCATCGCCGCAACACGCCTCCGTCGCCGCCACGCCCTGCTTCCGCCGCCGCGCCCTGCTTCTTTTCATTCTCACATTAGAAGCATTCAGAGAAGAAATGGTCCATTAGGATTTTCATACAATTTCAATTCCTGCATTTCTCTCTTCCTCTTCCTCTGCTGCACATCTCACTAGCATCTTTCAGTTAATGATTTTTTTATTTGCATGGTATGAAAAGTTTTTTATTTGTGAAATTTATCATCACGATGTGAGATTGTGGATCATATAATACTTTTCAAATACACCGGTGGATTTTAAAAGAAATATGCTAATCCCCTTTTTTCATGTTACCATGCTTGTATTGCTTAGGTTCCACTTAGAGGTTTTGCATAGTTCTTTGTCATTTATTGGTCAAAGGACAATATAAGTCCATGAATTGAGGAAATTCCCTGTATCTATATATTGGTTAGTCGTGTTCTGCTGTTTGGTCAATAACTCTTGTTTTTCTGCAGTAAGAGTTAGGCCACACTGGTATATTGATCATTCAGATAGCATATGAGAATATATTAGCTTTTGGACCTAATTTATAAGGGTTCTAATCTTTTAAATATCAAATAGGTGTTCTACTCTGACTCAATTATGCCGTGGATTTAATCTATTCATGAATGACAAAATTCTATTCATAGAAAATTTTCGAAAAGCTCATGAGCAATGCTGTTGATGCCTAGGAACTGCACTTAAAAGGAGCTGTGTATGTAGCAATAATTAAAGTGCTTTTATGATTTCAGTATCTAATTTATAATTGAGGTTTGGTGTTTTGATGAGTTATTGTGTGCTTAATGCTTCTAATTAATATTTTTGCATTAGGAGGTTGGTGCTCACCTTGTATCCATTGGTCGGACACAAGAGCTTGAAAAGAAACAACTTGCTGCTCGTGTAAAGGAATTGGAAATGCAACTATGTAAGGTTAAGTTTATTTCTGGATTTATTTATTTTTTCTGATGGTAACTTTTAAGATACTGCATTCTATTCATGTTACTGTCTTCACTTGGTGCAAAAAGACTTGCTTATTTGTAATTAAAATTTACTAAGAGACATTTTTTGAGATAAAATTGTGCTTGGCATAGTAACAATTTACAAGGAACAATAGCAAAGACACAAATTATGCCAAGTTGTCATAATTTAGCAAGGTTCAGAGAGTTATATAAAATTGAAATCATTGCTGACTACAACAATTTATATAAATTTAAAAAGGACAAAAATGTAATCAAATTTCTCATTTAGAATAATTAGGTAATACTAGAGTTAGATTAATTTATTTATATAATTTATCCTTAGAATTACATACATGTCAAAATCAATATCTTCTAGTTTTGATGTAACTTTGTATCTATTGTATACATGTATGATAAAGATGATAAACTAACAAATCATAAATCCTAAATGAATTATCATGGTTTATCATATGTAAGTGAAAAATGAAAAGTGAAAACCGGTCATCAATATTTGATTCAATTATACTAGTAGTACATTACAATGTTAAAAACTATAATGTTAACTTAGATTTTGGTACTTTATCTTTCCAGTAAAATTGATTCTTAATGTCAAGAGAATGGTACTCTTATATGAGTGGTTTTGTTTTGTGAATATAACATTAAAAAAATTATCAAAAGAATTTAATCTCATAATTAGCTACTTTTGTGAATATATTAAGTGCACCCTTATGACTCTGTTGAATCTTATATCAATTGCTGCTCTAAAAAAATTAAGACTGTTGAAATTAAAGCTTTATCAAATTAAATTTAAGATTTCTGTTGTGATTGAATTTGTTTGTTTTTCATGCACAGAGGTGACCACATAGTAAAGAAAATTGATTGTGAAATTGGAAGTTGCGTAAAGGTGCTAGGTGGTTATAAAAGGATGCATTAGGTGGTAAGCTTGTAATCTGACTTTCCATAGTAATTTATTGGATCTATTCCATTACTTTCTTTTGGTGCTTATTGTATAGAATGAATCCTCCAGCATGAATTTTGATAAGATATACATTTAGGAAGTGACAATTCTATGAAATTCAGCACCAAGTTTTCATTATTATCCATCAAAACCATTGACTGTTGTTCAAATTGTGTGGTTTTTTAATGTTTTGTTATTTGCTTACTGTATCCTAAATTGGTATTTGAATAATTTGTTCAAGTGGTTAGTATTTGAGTTCAAGTTGTTAGTATCTGAATACTGTATTATGAAAGTGTGGGTTGAATCGAAAAAGAGATTTCCTTCAATTCAGTGTAGACATCTAAAATTAAATTGTATTCATTGTAATTAAGAACTCAACTACTTTTCATAATATTTTCGATTTGCTTGATATATCTGATACATATCTTAACTAGAGATACTTGATGTTCTTGTGCTAAACAAAAAGAGCATTCTTTTTATGATAATGCATAAAGGGCTAAAGGGCAGATTGATGCAAATGAAACGAGTCCTAGATGGTTGTTAAAGCAAGAAGTTGTTCTGCTAGTATGGATAGAGTACTACTATAAAAGCAACTGTATGGACCATGAGTTTATGCAGCATATGAGCTTATACTATTATGGACTAAGAGTGTTGCCATGTAATTAGAGTATCCTATGTGACACTAAAATGGGGGCATTTTGCAAAACATGTTTAAATGTTAGTAATTTGTGTTCTAAAGAGATTTCAGGAATCAGTGGCTATGCAGTACATAAAAGATTAAAAATGGAATAGGACCTTGTTGAATATATAAAAGGGATCCTTTCTAAGTCTTTCGCTCTCCATTATGGGCAAGAATTTTGTATATGGTGTGGAAGGTACCTGTTACATAACAATCAAGCTAATATATCAGAAATAAAATACACAAATATCCAATTCATGATATATATATGTTAAATCATGTTAATTTGGCTGGTATTTCTTTTTTCAATTTGTTTAATATTGTCTTATGACCATAGTTGTCAGAATCGAATCGGTGATCGAACCTATTTATTAAAAATAATATTAATATATTATATAATTATGAAAAGAAAAAATAAGTGAGTTTATAATTATTGTTAAATAAAAATATAATTAATTTAAGAATGAGTGAGTTTATAACTAAAATTAAAATAAATTAAATAAAAGTAAACTATTTGATGAAAGATATATATATTTAAGAGTCGTGCGGGCGTACTTAAGTTGAAGAATTTTGTATGTCATCGCAAAGAATTTAGACTGCAAAATAATTATGGCATTGGAAACTCTAAGAGAAAAACCTACTCCCGAGACAAGGTGTGGCTACAGTGCAATGATGGAGATTCGTCTAGATGCACCTAGTGGTCGTTAGTTTATTTCTTATTTTTCTGATGAACACAATCATCCGCTTCTGGATCCTCGGTTGAATGGATAGCTTCGTGGGCATAGATTCATGTCCGAGGCTGATATTGGCCACATGGTTAACATGAAAAAGGGTGGGATTAGTGTTGGGTAGATATATCGGGCATTAGCAAATCAGGCAGGTGGCTATGAGTATCTCTCTTTCACGCAAAGGGACATGTACAATAAAATAGCAAAGCAGAGGCGCCAATTACCCAATGATGCATATGCAGCTTTGAAGTATCTAGAAGATCAAGCAACAAACGACCCTTCTCTCTATTTTAATCATCACATGGATGCCGATGGTACCTTGCGCAATTTATTCTGGTGCGATGGTCTCAGTATGGCAGATTACTCATTATTTGGCGATGTGCTGGCTTTTGATACTACCTATAAAAGGAATAAATATATGTGTCCATTGGTGGTATTTTCTGGTGTCAATCATCACAATCAAACAATTATCTTTGCTGCTGCCTTAATTTGCGATGAGGAAAAAGACACGTATAGGTGGTTGCTACAACAACTGAAGGTGGCAATGAATGGGAAAGCACATGTTTTGGTTATCACGGATGGTGATCTATCAATGAAGTTCGCCATTGAGAAAGAGTTTCCTAATGTACATCATAGATTATGTGCACGGCATCTGATTCGCAATACAACAAGTAACATTGGCAAGCCCCAGTTTACGTCCATGTTTAAAAAGTGTATGCTAGGCGACTATGAAATTGATGTATTTCGTCAAAAGTGGTTTGAAATGGTTGAGGGATTTGGCGTCGAAAAAAAGAATTGGGTCCTAGATATGTATAAAAAGAGACATTCATGGGCAACTGCACATATAAGAGGGAAGTTTTTTGCTAGTTTTCGGACTACTTCTCGGTGCGAGGGATTAAACTCAATCATTGCAAAGTATGTCAATTCAAGGTACAATTTGGTTGAGTTCATTCAACACTTTAATCGATGTGTCGACCATATAAGGTGGAAAGAGGTCCAGGCTGACCTCGCATCTGTGAATGGGAGACCCAATATGCAGACTTGTTTTCAACAGTTAGAGATGAGTGCTGCCAATGTTTACACCCTATCAATATTTCATATGTTCCAACCAATCCTTGTACGGGCTGCATCAATGAAGGTAATAAATATGAGGCAAACTGGCTCTTATGTGATTTACTCTGTCGGTTTGGACCAAACGCCAAATGAGATGTGGCGTGTATTCTGTTGTGACATTGAGATGGAATTCAATTGTTCATGTATGAGAATGGAATCATTTGGCATACCTTGTGAACACATAGTTTGCGTCTTGGTGCATGAAGATATAGAAGAGTTGCCAAGGTCATTAGTCTTGCCTTGGTGGACCAAGACTACCAAAGTAGGTTTGCAAAATGCGGTCGGGCTTCATTGGGATTCTTTGATGCTAAGTCAATACGGTTATTTGATGGATTGGTTTAGACAACTAGCTAACTTTGCTTGCCGAGATAACGAGAGATTTATCTTTACACGGGACATGGCTATGAATTTATTGAAACAATTTAAGGAGGAAGATGCTGCACAAAAAGAGTTGGTCAATGATGTTGATAGTGTAAGAGATGATGTGCAAGTGAATGCTTCTGGAGTTGGGCGTGCAACCAATGATCTGGGACATAGCATGCCAAGGGACCCAAGAAAATGTAGGACAAAAGGGGGGGCTTTGCAGTCCAATAAAAGAAAACATCGATGTGGACAGTGTGGCATAGAGGGCCACAATCGAACAACTTGTCGTGTTCGTCGCGGAATTTCACAGTTAGAAGGCCGTGGAAATGACACATTTGATAATGACTCGGATGATCACATAAACATTGAAGATGACTCATTGGTAAGTATTTTTAATAATGAGGTATGACAAAGTTTTAGTTGCACCTTATTAGCTAGTACTAATGATATTATATTGCTGATATTGTAGGTATATGATGAGAATGCTTCGTACAGTAGCAATGAAGTGCTGTAATAAGGTATAGTTAATGGTTTAAGTTTCTGGTATTCTCCAATTTTTATTTTATTTGGGATTGGTATTTTTTTTAATTTATTTTTGTTTCATTTAATCTTATTGGAATTCAGCTTTTGCGATGGTTGTTGTTGTTCGTGTTTATGACTAAAGGCTGAAGTTTGTACTCTTGTTATGGCATCATAGAAATGTGAAGCTATTTCTTTTTTATTCCATCATAGAAATGAATAAAGAAAAATTTGCTATCCTTCATTTGTTAGTGAATTTGTTGTGTTCTTTGTCACATTGATCTATTCAAATATTATGTTCACTACATGTTGGACCATTGCTATTTACTATTATGAACCAGAGTTTGAAGTCCTGCTTGGCTTTTCTTCTTCTGATATTGTATATCAAGATTAGGGACCTAAACTTTGGTTCTCTAATATTTGACAACAGTGAAATTGGTGGGATGTCTACCTTTTTATTTGATCCATTAGAGCTTCACTATGCATAGTAAATGATGTAAATGTCACTGTAATAATGTGTGTACTTAGGCAGTTTTTGTTCACGTGGTTGGTCCTTCAACGTTAGTAACTGGCCTTATGGAAAGACTTTCATGGCTGGTGATGTACTTGGTCAGCAACATCCACCATTATCCTCTTTTCCTTTTTATTTTTCTTCATTCATTCATTTAATTTTTAGTTATACACATGCAGAATTCAATTACATGTTTAGGATGCACAACGTGATGGAAGTAGACAAGTCTTTTTTCGAGCTATGCATTCCAATTCCAAAGATCGGAAGGGAATTTGGAGACACAGTGCATTGGTCAGAAAATGATCAAACTTAGCTTCGCTCAGGACAGAGCTACTTCATTTGTAGTTATCTTGGTCATTGTCAGCGTGGCATGAAAATTGCCAATTTGCCATCAATGCTATCTATTCTAATAATTTCATATGCACTTTAATTTGTATAAACATAAGGAAATATTATTATAGAATTATTTCTTTCTCAGAATGAGGTGCATAACATAACATCTTAGCATGGATGATGGATTACTTTCTCACATTTAATAACTACCCCTATTTTCAATAAAATAAAATGTTTTGGCAACAAATTGAAAGCAATATCAAAAGAAGAAAACAAAAATTGCAACCAATATCCAAAGTTTATGTTGTGGGAGAAAACTAAAAGTAAAAGATTGGAATGAAGGTTGTTGCTGTAGCTATAGCAAAATGAAATCCTGATCAATAGAACAATAGTTTATTGGCAAAGCTGCTCAACTGCAATGACAATCTGAGCAGGTTGAACCACGGTCCATTCCTCCAGCGTTCCGGAATATATGGGGTTGGCACATCCTGAGAAGATAAGCACATAATTGGAGCATCCAAATCATCGTTGAAATTCTCATTGATGGCAGCTGTGAGACTTGCACCGATTCCACCTGTCCTCATGCACTCTTCCACTATCAGCACCCAATGAGTCTTCTTCACTGACTTCCCAATTGTGTGAAGGTCAAATGTCTTCAAGGACCTGATATCAATCACTTCTGGATCATACCTTTTGTTCACCAATGTCTTTGCGGCTTGCATCACATGGTACCTAATCCTGAAGTATGTTAAGATGGTCACGTGCTCCCTGGGTCGAACCATCTCTGCTTCCTCCAGTGATAATACATACTTTTCGTCCGGAATTCTATCCTTGCATGTTGCCCAGTATTATGGTTCACTTCATTCTGGGGTTTTTATTTTGTATACTTTCTCTATTTTTGTCAAACCATTGCTATACTTAATGGCAGAAAATCAAGCATGAGTTTTTAATAGAATTCTTACACTACTTTTAATGTTATAATTAGGTCATTAGAAAAGAAGAACCATATAACCGAATAATGAGCATGATTAGTGAACGAATCATTATTATCTAAATTTCAATAATTCAAGTAATTTTGTTGTTTTAGTTGTGAAATATATATTATGCAGTTTATTTTTTTATTTTAATGAAGAAGAGCACATCATAGAAAAATTGAACAAAAATGAGGTAAATAGCATTGATGATTTTGAGTTTTATTCAGAATTATAGGTTCTTAGTAGGATAACGAAAAAGCGATACAAAATGAGAGTAATAAAACATAGTTAATAAATAAATTCGTCTATTTTAGTAAGTCTAACAATAAGACATAAATAATTCTTCCCAATTTAAGTAAAGATGTTATGGGTATATCATAAGCCACCATGATTGAAACCTCTCGTTAACATCTGCCCGTATCTTATTCCAATCTCTGGTGACAAAATCCAATGCTAAATAGATTCTACTCATTTCCTCATGCAGCTGTAACTTATGTTACCAAACGTTAACACATGTATTAGTGTAATTAAAGAGCGAAATTGTCTATGTTAAAAGTTACCTTTGGAGGGACCACTTTGGAGGGACCACAGGAGTGAATTCCTGTTGCACATCCATCCATTGCATAACCCATACAGCTGAATCATTACTGTGTGAAAACGTATCATGCAATACAACATAAGGAAGTCGAAAACAGTATATATATATATATATATATATATATATATATATATTAAATTAAATAACCAACAATTTGAATAATTACCTATTTGTGCACCTAGGAATACCTATTACACTACGGACTTCCCAACCCTCGAAACTCACTATTTCTTGTATACCACATTCTGCATACTTCTCTGAAAATATTATTTCAGAAAGAGCCACTCCCTGTAATAAGAATAGTGTGCTTTATTATTCGAAGTAATGTTATTATTAGCCTTGTTTCTATAGTAGGAGAAATTACTGTATTTCTAATATGATGCTTGTGTGGTTCATCATCTTCAACCTTACGGTGAGAGTCTAAATGATAAAGTATTTTGTTAGGAATGCTCATTACTATTAGATACCAGTGATCATCATTTTCCTTGATTGGGACATATATCTGTATAACAAAGAGGATGTAATATGTATAAGTAAAATTTTGAGTACTTTTATTATAATAAAAATATTCCAATAATTAATGAGAACTTACAAATCGAAGGTCACGGGTTGGTGGCATATAATGTGCATATTTTTCCAGTAAGTCATGATCCTCCGTATGTAACGACACGTCATCCTAGGAATGTTTGAGCACAATGATTATTTATTTTACTTAGTTAAATTGAGAAAATCAAGATTTTGACTTACCGTAAATGATGGTGGAAGGGACCAAACATTTTTTTAATTTGGTCATGCTAATATTTGATGTTATCTTCAATGTCATCAGCTTTATTACCAGTTCAGACACTTGCTTTCCAGGTACGAGACAGAACAGATCTTCTCTAGTTGCAGTTGTGAGACCCAAGACTTTTGAAAAGGCCTATTTTGAATCAATCTCAAATTATATATTTATTTATGGTCTTAATTTCAGAAATTATTTTTTATTGAAAATAATTAAAAATAATTAATTGGACTTGAAATAAATTAAGGTTTTTATCCAAACTCTATACCTATGGATTATTTTTCTATTTATGATTTAAAGTTCTAAAAATTTGAAAATAATGGGGTTTGGCTATTTAAATTAGAATTTTGTCTAATTTTATAATTATTGAATTATTTTCTATATTTAAATTATAAATTTGG
>NC_029790.2:87639181-87659636 GCF_000816755.2 Arachis ipaensis
TTGATTTTAGATAATTTAATTTATATCATTTAATACTTTAAGTTAAAGATAAAGAGAAATTAATTATATTATCATGAATTTTTAATTAGAGTAATTTATTGAAAATCAATTAGTATTTTTATACTACAAATAATATTTTAAATTAACTTTAAAGGTTAAATTAGTTTTTCAAATATTAATACTTTATACTCCAATTTTATTAAAATTACTAAATTATCTCTATACCTAATTTTTACCAAAATTCTAAATCCCCAAAATATCACTCTAACCCTAATCTCCTCTTTTCCCTTCAGCCGCCACACCCCTTTCAACTTTCCCTTCCTTCCTCAAACAGAAACCCAGCACATAGCAGCAGAAAAAAAAGAAGACGTTGAGGGAGAGAGAGAGAAACAGAGTTAAGGAAGAGAGGGGAGGGGGACAGCCAGCGCTGGTGGCCCGGGCTGCTCGCCGCCATCGCTGTTAGCACCGACGCGGAAGAGGGAGCCAGAGGAGAAGAAACACAACGTTGTTCTGCCTTTCCTCGCCGCGGATGAAGCTCGCCGCCGCTGCACCACGCCTCGCGAACCACTACTGCGTCGTGCCTGTCCTCGTCTTCGCGGGTTCCGGTCGTCACCGTCGTCTCTGCCGTGAAACCCATCGCCGCCGTCCTTCTCGCCATGAAGCCAGTGCCGCCATCGTCATCATCATGGATTGTTGCTGTGCGTGACGCCGCCGTCGCCGTCTCGGAGTCTGTCGCCGTCAAGCAGAAAGACGGGCAGAGAGAGGATGCCCAGGTGAGAGAGAGAGAAACCAGGGAGGACCGAGACCTGTCCAGCCGCCGTGCCCAGTCGCCGCTCATGTCGCCGGCGCCATCCTCGTCTAAACTGTTGCCGGAGCTCAACGCCACCGCTGCCGCCGCTGAAAACTCTCTCTAAAGCCTGTTTGCTTGGTAAACTCTAAACCTTGCTTCAGCTTCTTTCTCTATTAAGTCGATTTTAACCGTTAGAGTGGTTGCTAAGGTTGTCTATGTCAGGATATATGGTCACCGCGAGTTTCTCTGCCGCCGTCCAAGCTGCCACCAGAAGGATCCCCCACAGCCTCCTCTGTTCTTGTCTTCGAATCAGAACTACCATTTTCCAATTTCAATCTCAATTCTACTATTTCTGAATATGTAACTCCTTTATCCTTGCTCTGCTGCCATTTTATTCCTCTGCTATAATCTTTTAATTATGACCGCGTATGTCTCTGTTTTAGTTCTGCTAAGGTATGTTTGAAAAATTAAAATTGGTGCTGCTGCCACCATTTCGGTCACATTGGAATCACTGCTGCTACCATAAAACAAAAAAGGAAGGGAGTTACTATGTTTAACTAGGGGCGTCTTTCTTAAACTTGTTTTTCTTTCTAAAGTTGTTATAAATCAATATTAATGCGTGAAATACATTTTTGTGATTTTGTAAGTCTTATGAATTCGATTGAGTTATTTTGGATGAACGAGGTTATTAGTTTGATTGACAGATTGATCGATTGAGAAAGTTGGGTGTTTTGATTAGTTAAATGATATTGTTAAAGTGGTTTTCCTTGAATTATCGGAGAAGATTTATTATTGGCATTTAGTTTAACTTTAGCAATGGTTTGATTTTAGAAAAGATTTAGTATTGAAATTTGATTTGATGTCGGAATCCAATTTTCTAACAAATTTGGAAAGGATTTGATATTTGAAAATGGTTCGTTTACTGAGAATAATTTACTATTTTGAAAATGGTTCGAACAGGGTTTGAGGAATGGTTTGGTTTGAAACTGTTTGAGAAAACAGAGAGTTCTTAATCATTGACTGGATTCTGGATTTTATAGTTTCCTTGGATTGAGTATGGTTGTTGTGAAAATGGTTATTAGAAATGATTTGAATGATTAACAGGCGCTTGGTTTGGTTTGGTTAGGACCCGGAAAAGGTGGTAGAGTCCGAGTTTTGGAGGAGATGCTGTCGAAATTTTATAAAATTGGAAGTTTCATTTGAAGTAATTATTTAAAAAAGGTTTTTTTTTTTAAACTTTATATGTTTTAAGATTGATTTATAATGAACGGAATGGAAAGAAGGATGATGAGGATTTTCTTTGAAATATGGTTTTTGAATGAATTTGGAAATGAGATTTGGATTGAAGAATGATTATGATGTTGAGAATGTTGAGAATGTTGAGATATGAACTTTGAATTATTCACATGGCTTATGAATTTGAAATATCTGAGATACGAGGTTCCCTAGATTAAGTGTCGTGGCTTGCCACCACGTGTACCAGGTTGAAAACTCGATACTCTGTTGACCCTACGACGTAAGTGTGACCGGGCACTATATAAATTCCCGAGAATGTTACCCCCATTGAGCAATATTGATTATTTGACAAAAAACTATGCATAGACTCTTGGGGATGCACGTCGGGGGACAGTCTAAGGACAATTCAGACTTGTCGGGTTGGCTGGATAACTGACAGATGAGCTTCATCAGCCATAGGACAGGCATGCATCATATGCATTTGTATGCTTTGCTTGGGTTTGAACTTGTTTTGGTTTACCTAATTGCTAAACTGTTCTTAACTGCTACTTGAACTACTTGTTGTAACTACTTCCTACTTATGCTTTCCTTGTCTGTCTTGCCTGTGTTTGTCCTGGCGTGTTACATTTGAGAATGAACTTTGGTGCTGAATTAATGATTGTGTTGTTTGATTGCGTGGTTGGTTTCTGATTGAGATTTGCTTATGAGAGAAGAAAGACTTTGGATTTCTTTAAATACTAAACGTTGGTTCTTTGAAAAGGTTTTGAACGATTAGCTATTAGATTTTAAAAGGATTCATAAGGCAATGATAATCACTGAATTTGAAAATAGTTTTCTTATTGAATATCTTCTTATGACAACTTTGAAACTCCGTCGTGAGACCGTGTGGTTAGGTTCTCACCCCCTATAGCTTTCCCTTTTCAGGAACCGGATGAAGAAGCATTAAGAAGAGTTATACTGCGTTTGGTTTATATGTTGTTGTATTAATTAGTTTATTTTCTTCCCTCGTCTTTGTTATTACAAGTTTGTAAGAGGGATAGGAATTGTATGTTTTATATGTATATTATATTATGAGTTATTATGTAAGGAGTCTTGTATATGAATCTATGCCTGCTTGTATTTTTCTTAAAATAAAGTATTTATTTCCGATTTTTAAAGAAATCAGCGATACAGTATCGAGTCACCGGCTCCTATTCTAGTATTTAGTATGTAAAGTAGTCGTGATACTTCTTACTATCAGAGTTGCGCAGCCGGAAGCGTGACTTCTGATAGTGAAGGTGTTACATTATGGTATCAGAGCGGTCCTTCCTGTAGAGCCTAAGGAATGGACCGACTATGCTTCAATTGCATACACTGAGTGTTTGTCATGTAATAGGTCTCGTTCAGATAACGAGAATTAGAGCTTTATGCACATGACGGTCTATTGATTAACGTCATTAGTCTTGCATTGCATAACTCCTGGTATTAAGTTTGGCCGGTTTAACACTAGTGAATTATGTATATGAAAGCACTAATGGGTTATCATAGACGATATGCGAGTCATAGATAACACGAGTCACGGGTTTTTGGAAATGTTAGAAACTATTTCTCGAAGTTACTTGGTTAGGTGTCGAACTCTGCGGATGTCATGTGACTTGTTCCTTCTTGTTATGCCTTGAGGTTCTTGTTTGCGATTCTTTTCTTGGAGAGTAATCGGATTACCTTCCAATCCTTCCCTCTTGTTCGTATACATTCTTTTTTATCTTAACTGTATATGTCTGTTTGAAATTCCTCGAAATAACTGCCTCATTTGTTCAAAATCCTTTATCTTGACTCATGTGTTCCTTGATGTATTTTTGAATTCTTTGATACATCAAAAAGCACTTTGAAAATTTTTAAGAAATCATTATCGATTGAGTTGTACCTCTTTGTAAATTTTGTAATTCATTGAATCACCTAAAAATTTGTTCGTTATTTCCAATTTTATGAATCCTGCTTGATTTCCTTTGAATTGAGTTCCTTTCTTGCAAGCAAGTTGACCTTCCTTTCTAGTGCATTCTGGATATCCTTATTAGGGTACAATTTTAAGATTACATATGGAATTTTTAATTTAAACCTTTTGAAAAGAAGTTTAGGATTCTTTTAAAAGAAATTTCAAAAGCTAGTCTTTCTCTTACTTGACTATATTTACAATCATTGTTCTTGAAGCCCTTATAAAATTGTTTTTGATTCGATATAACTTTCTTTATATGAAATTTTGAAAAATTGTTTAAAAACTAATTACTCCTAATACCTCGCTAGTTCTTTTACTGGTTTATGAAAATATACTTATTTTAAAATATATGTATGCAACTTGATTTTCTAACAACTATATTACAATTTTTATGAATATTTTTTCTTGATTATGTATTTAGATACTCTTCAAAGGAAGATTTTGTCTCTTTCTAGTTGATTTTCGTTTAATAAACTTTACCTGATCTATTTTTAATTTGAATTTGGTTTAGCATAACACATTAATTAAGCATTCTTTGCTCTTTTAAAAATGTTGGGTTCATATCTTCCCTTTCAAGAACGGACCAATTCCTTTTTGAGCCTTTCACTTTTATGGATGTCATATTTGACTCTGTATTTAATTACTCTCTTACTTTTGTGAACGTCACTGTTAGTCTTAATTTTCCTTCTCTTATGAATCTCACATTCATCCGAGTCAGCTTGAATTTGTTTCTATCTAATGCACCGTTTACCCTCTTAACTGTCTTTCTTTAGTCAAAGGTTCTTTCTTGAGAATTTTCTATTGATTGAATTGTCTTTCCTTGCGCGTTTTTATTCCTTTGGATCAATTGAAAACTTGTTTGATATTCCAAGCCTAGTGAATTTTGTTTAAATTCCCTTGATTTAAAGATCCTTTCTCATATGGGCTGAATTCTTTTTAAGTGCACCTTAATCTCTTGGATATTCTTGTGAAGGTGGTAATTTCAAGTATACTTTTGGAGTCTTGTTTTGAACTATTTTAAAGAAGTTTTGAATTCTTTTTGAAGAAGTTTCAAACTAAATTTTTCTTGCTTGATTGTAACTGAAAACCATTTATTAAATCTTCATAAGGTTGTTTTGACTTAGCGTACACTTCTTTATGTAAAATTCTAAAAACCTTATCGTGCATACGCGGAACCCTGCTTTCGCCGAAAATGTGTTTACAGAAATTTTTACCTCAAATTTTCTTTTCTAGAGTTTAAATTTTCTTCTATCTTCGTTGTAACCCATATTCCCGTTTGGCTTAAATGAGGACCAAAATAACTTTAAAATTTTTTGAGAAAATTGCCTTTGGCCCTTAGCCTTATTGAAATTCATTTCCGAACTTCACATATTCTATCTATAACTTGGAAAATTGTTTTAAAGTAATACAACTTAATTCTCTTCCAAGTTTTATTGTATGCAACTCAAAAAGTTTTTTGTTCTTCATAAACAACGCATTCAAAAAGTATTTTTAATCCTACTATTGAGTCCTGTGAGCTTTATCTTTTGTTTTAGGCATTTTTTTTCTGTAAACCTTATATTCCCTTACTCGACTTGATTTTATTTCAAACTAATGCACTACTTTTCTTTTTATTATTCCTATCAGATTTCATTAATTCGAGAGTCATTCTTGAGATTGCCGAACTAATCTTCTTTTTGGCACTCTTCATTCCTTATGCATACCTGCTTATTTATGATCTCAACAATTCTTTCAAGCTCTTGCGGATTTTGTCCTTGTTGCTTGTCTTTTTCCAAGGTGTTATATCCTTCAAATAAACTCGGAGATAGCTTTAGAGTCACGTATGACCTTTAGGCGTAATAAGCAAAGCGTTAGTTTCTTTAGAATGCAGTTCGTAAACGTGAAAAGGGAAAGCGGTAAGTATGCAACGTTATGAGGAGTGTGGTAGTTTTGTTCCTCGTAAAAGTTTGCAAATGATTATGCCTGTGGCGGTTAAGAGGTTGTGAAGTGACTGATAGAATTGGAAAGTTGAAATTTTGAAGTTGGTACGAAATCTATGTGCAAACGTTATCCTGTTTGTTCACGTCAACCTGTTTTTAAACTTTTGCCACCTAGTTACCCCCTTTGTTTTTTTAAACACCTAACTTGAACACTTACACCCTCTTGTGCTCCAAGTTTTAGTAAAATAATAACTCCCTGTAACATTTTTATTTTGGACCATCTCTTGACTTTTGCTTTAGACCATGCTTTTCCCTTACATCTAAGTTTTACGAGTCATCCAATATTTGGAAAATTATATTTATATATGTGGCAAGACTTCTACTTTTCTAAAGTATACAAAAGTAAAGTATTCAAAACTATTTTAGTATTTTGTGTATTAAGTTAATTTTCGAGAACGAAAATTTTTATAAGTGGGGTAGGATAGATGTAAGACCCAAGATTTTTGAAAATGCCTATTTTGAATCAATCTCAAATTATATATTTATTTATGGATTTAATTTCAGAAATTATTTTTTTATTGAAAATAATTAAAGACAATTAATTGGACTTGAAATAAATTAAGGTTTTTATCCAAACTCTATACCTATAGATTATTTTCCTATTTATGATTTAAAGTTCTGGAAATTTAAAAATAATGAGGTTTGGCTATTTAAATTATAATTTTGTCTAATTTTATAATTATTTTCTATATTTAAATTATAAAATTGGTAGTTATGAAATAATAAAAATTTTATATGATTTGATTTTAAATAATTTAATTTATATCATTTGATACTTTAAGTTGAAGATAAAGAGAAATTAATTATATTATATTATCATGAATTTTCAATTAGAGTAATTTATTGAAAATCAATTAGAATTTTTATACTACAAATAATATTTTAAATTAACTTTAAATGTTAAATTAGTTTTCCAAATATTAGTACTTTATGCTCCAATTTTATTAAAATTACCAAATTATTTCTATATCTAATTTTTATCAAAATCATAAATCCCCAAAATATCACTAAATTAATTATATTATCATGAATTTTCAATTAGAGTAATTTATTGAAAATCAATTAGAATTTTTATACTACAAATAATATTTTAAATTAACTTTAAATGTTAAATTAGTTTTCCAAATATTAGTACTTTATGCTCCAATTTTATTAAAATTACCAAATTATTTCTATATCTAATTTTTATCAAAATCATAAATCCCCAAAATATCACTCTAATCCTAATCTCTCCTTTTCCCTTTAGCCGCCACACCCCTTTCAACTTTCCCTTCCTTCCTCAAACATAAACCCGGGACATAGCAGCAGAAAAAAAAAAAAGAAAACGTTGAGGGAGAGAGAGAGAAACAAAGTTAAGGAAGAGAGGGGAGGGGGACGGCCAGCGCTGGTGGCCCGGGCTGCTCGCCGCCATCGCTGTTAGCACCTACGCGGAGGAGGGAGCCAGAGAAAAAAAACACAATGCTGTTCTGCCGTTCCTCGCCGCGGATGAAGCTCGCCGCCGCTGCACCACGCCTCACAAACCACTACTGTGTCGCACCTGTAGTCGTCTTCGCGGGTTCTGGTCATCATCGTCGTCTCTGCCATGAAGCCCGTCGCCGCCGTCTTTCTCCCCATGAAGTCAGCGCCGCCATCGTCATCATCATGGATTGCTGCTGCGCGTGACGCCGCCGCCGCCGTCTCGGAGTCTGTCACCGTTAAGCAGAGCGACAGGCAGAGAGAGGATCCCCAGGTGAGAAAGAGAGAGAAACCAGGGAGGACCGAGACCTGTCCAGCCGCCGTGCCCAGTCGCCGCTCATGTCGTCGGCACCGTCTTCGTCTGAACCGTCGCCAGATCCACCGCTGCTGAAGCTTCTGGCTACGCCTCTACGTCGCCGGAGCTCCACGCCACCGCTACCGCCGCCGAAAACTGTCTCTGAAGCCTGTTTGCTTGGTAAACTCTAAACCTTGCTTCAGCTTCTTTGTCTATTAAGTCGATTTTAACCGTTAGAGTGGTTGCTAAGGTTGTCTGTGTCAGGATATATGGTCACCGCGAGTTTCTCTGCCGCCGTCCAAGCTGCCACCAGAAGGATCCCCCACAGCCTCCTCTGTTCTTGTCTTCGAATCAGAACTGCCCTTTTCCAATT
This sequence comes from Arachis ipaensis, assembly GCF_000816755.2. NCBI lineage: Eukaryota > Viridiplantae > Streptophyta > Magnoliopsida > Fabales > Fabaceae > Arachis > Arachis ipaensis. Next base: position 87,647,282 of record NC_029790.2, read on the forward strand.
TCAATCTTAATTCTGTTATTTCTGAATATGTAACTCCTTTATCCTTGCTCTGCTGCCATTTTATTCCTCTGCTATAATCTTTTAATTATGACCGCGTATGTCTCTGTTTTAGTTCTGCTAAGGTATGTTTGAAAAATTAAAATTGGTGCTGCTGCCACCGTTTCGGTCACATTGGAATCACTGCTGCTACCATAAAACAAAAAAGGAAGGGAGTTACTATGTTTAACCTATGTGAATTCAGCTAGTTGATGTAGGGACGTCTTTCTTAAACTTGTTTTTCTTTCCAAAGTTGTTATAAATCGATATTAATGCGTGAAATACATTTATGTGATTTCGTAAGTCTTATGAATTGGATTGAGTTATTTTGGATGAACGAGGTTATTAGTTTGATTGACAAATTGATCGATTGAGAAAGTTGGGTGTTTTGATTAGTTAAATAATATTGTTAAAGTGGTTTTTCTTGAATTATCGGAGAAGATTTATTATTGGCATTTAGTTTAACTTTAGAAATGGTTTGATTTTAGAAAAGATTTAATATTGAAATTTGATTTGATGTCAGAATCCGATTTTAAAACAAATTTGGAAAGGATTTGATATTTGAAAACGGTTCGTTTACTGAAAATAATTTACTATTTTGAAAATGGTTCGAACAGGGTTTGAGGAATGGTTTGGTTTGAAATTGTTTGAGAAAACCGAGAGTTCTTAATCATTGACTGGATTCTGGATTTTATAGTTTCCTTGGATTGAGTATGGTTGTTGTGAAAATGGTTATTAGAAATGATTTGAATGATTAACAGGCACTTGGTTTGGTTTGGTTGGGACCCGGAAAGGGTGGCAGAGTCCGAGTTTTGGAGGAGATGCTACCAAAATTTTATAAAATTGGAAGTTTCATTTGAAGTAATTATTTAAAAAAGGGTTGTTTTTTTAAACTTTATATGTTTTAAGATTGATTTATAATGAACGGAATGGAAAGAAAGATGATGAGGATTTTCTTTGAAATATAGTTTTTGAATGAATTTGGAAATGAGATTTGGATTGAAGAATGATTATGATGTTGAGAATGTTGAGAATGTTGAGATATGAACTTTGAATTATTCACATGGCTTATGAATTTGAAATATCTGAGATACGAGGTTCCCTAGATTAAGTGCCGTGGCTTGCCACCACGTGTACCAGGTTGAAAACTCGATACTCTGTTGACCCTACGACGTAAGTGTGACCGGGCACTATATAAATTCCCGAGAATGTTACCCCCATTGAGCAATATTGATTATTTGAGAAAAAACTATGCATAGACTCTTGGGGATGCACGTCGGGGGACAGTCTAAGGACAATTCATACTTTTCGGGTTGGCTGGATAACTGACAGATGAGCCTCATCAGCCATAGGACAGGCATGCATCATATGCATTTGTATGCTTTGCTTGGGTTTGAACTTGTTTTGGTTTGCCTAATTGCTAAACTGTTCTTAACTGTTACTTGAACTACTTGCTGTAACTGCTTCCTACTTATGCTTTCCTTGTCTGTCTTGCCTGTGTTTGTCCTGGCGTGTTACATTTGAGAATGGACTTTGGTGCTGAATTAATGATTGTGTTGTTTGATTGCGTGGTTGGTTTCTGATTGAGATTTGCTTATGAGAAAAGAAAGACTTTGGATTTCTTTAAATACTAAACGTTGGTTCTTTGAAAAGGTTTTGAACGATTAGCTATTAGATTTTAAAAGGATTCATAAGGCAATGATAATCACTGAATTTGAAAACAGTTCTCTTATTGAATATCTTCTTATGACAACTTTGAAACTCTGTGGTGAGACCGTGTGGTTAGGTTCTCACCCCCTATAGCTTTACCTTTTCAGGAACCGGATGAAGAAGCATTAAGAAGAGTTATACTGCGTTTGGTTTATATGTTGTTGTATTAATTAGTTTTTTTTCTTCTCTCGTCTTTGTTATTACAAGTTTGTAAGAGGGATAGGAATTGTATGTTTTATATGTATATTATATTATGAGTTATTATGTAAGGAGTCTTGTATATGAATCTATGCCTGCTTATATTTTTCTTAAAATAAAGTATTTATTTCCGATTTTCAAAGAAATCAGCGATACAGTATCGAGTCACCGACTCCTATTCTAGTATTTAGTATGTAATGTAGTCGTAATACTTCTTACTATCAGAGTAGCACAGCCGGAAGCGTGACTTCTGATAGTGAGGGTGTTACATTTGTATCATGAATATGAACCAAATTCTCTCTAACACAAAGCCAACACGTTAGCCACAGAGAGAACAAAAATTAAAAATAAAAGATAAAAAAAATGCTCACGCTATATCATTATCAGCAGCAAAGATGTACATAGCCATATTGACCAAATCCTCACTCAACCTCATATCTTGTGGTGGTTTGAATGAACAGTTAAGATTCTGCACAAACATAAAGGTTATCCACAATATACGTATTTGAATACTATGCCAATAAATTATTTTTAACTAAATCAAATACCTTTGTGATAGAAGTGTTCTTGAAAGCCATTTTTTTTGTTTTGCAGAGGTCGTTAACCATGCTTTATCTATGGTGAAAGTTAAAGGCCCTTTGCGTACTCTAATTTCCGCCATCTTGCTTGATAGTTGACCTTTGTGCTCAATTTTTGGCATTTTAGCTGGTCGTGCAAACACCATGTTTTGGATAGATGGTGGATTATTGACACTTGCCAATTTGTCCTTTTGCCTTACAAACGTACTCGGAAGTTCTTGCACAATTCTATTAGTTTTTCTATTTCTTTGAATACCGAACCTTGACTTTGGCTTCGATTTTTCTTCTCCATCCAGGCATGTTTGTGTCCCTTTGTAGAACGATGGTGGCAGATTGTGTAAAATCTCAACGTCCTTATTCTCGTCGGATAAATCCGTAAACACATAATGTTCGGACTTTATTTGCAAGGGGCAAGAGTTTTTTTTTTTGTTACATCATCACATGATTTATTCTTCATCTCATATAGGTTCGTATTGTCGAATTTTTCATGCTTCTCATCATTTTTACATTGAAGGGCGTTTAATTTATCAAGTGAGTTCTTCGCCATCTACATTGCCTTCTCCATCTCATCAACTCTCTTGGATAAAGACTACATTATAAAAAAGAAAATTTGCATTGGTATATATAATTAACATTGTAATTTATCATGAGTTAGATATATTACCTCTATTGCATGTAGTATTTGTTTCAACGGAGAATTTTCATTAATTTCCATCGAAGAAGATCCAATGTGATCGTCTACTACTTTTTCTTCTATTGCTCTACTAGATTGTAATTTTAGTTTTAGTAAAAATAGTTAATAGTGTTCTATGCTTGAGTGTTTATATATAGGAATTAGATTATGTTTCACACAACTAATTCTCTTTTAATAATTTAAATATGATAACCAATAATTGGTCATTTAACTTTAAATTAAAAATAAAAATATATCCAAAATTTAACAAGTTTCCACGGCATAAATTACTATCCCTTTATCTTGTATTAAAATAATAATAAATTTGATATTATATTTTAAATATTATCTTTTTAAAAAATATAAAATTAGATTATTTTATATAATCTTATTATTCTTAACTTCTTATCTTCTTATTTTTATTAGATAATTTTTTTAAAAAAAAGATAGAAATAAAATATCTTAAAATTTGTATTATTTTTATCTTATCTTATCTTTTATAACCGAATTTGCTATATATTCATCTTAAAGGGGTTATATGGTACCGTACAAGACAAAATACTATCTGAGTGAGTAGTAGAAGATTATTCCAATGAAAAATATGTAGGTCAAGAGTATGTTTAACGATATAACAAAAAGGATAGAAAACTTAGAATCGGTCATTGATGTTCTACACCAAAAAATTGATGTGATCATGGCACAACAGAAAACTTCCACAAATAGTAGTTCGATATTGGATCCTACTGTAGTTATGCATTCTTCGGAAAGTACAAAAACTAGTGATCTTACTAGTATCATGCCAATTCAATCCAAAAAGTTATTCCACTCAGATATTACTCGTGAAGCTACAACTCCACCTAATGGACAACCACATGTTAGAGTAGGAGCTGTACTGCCAAAGGTAACCTTATTTTTTTTGTCTTCTTTCTTTTACTTTTTTTTCTTTATTTTTTAGTGTAAGCTTGAAACTATTTTTTTAACTGCAGTGGTGGACACTTATTGCATTTGAACCTACTCCTTCGATGATGTTAACCGATTCTCAAGCTACTGTTGCAACCTATATTTTTTCGGATACATTAGATCCGTACGTGTGATTTATGATTATGTTTAATATGTAATGGTTTAAAAATTCTATGATTCTCCCAACTAACCATTTTATGACTTTGGCAGTTCTGAAGAGTTGGTAATCTTAGATGAAAAAGGTTATAGAAGTACATTTAGATGTCTTGTGCCGGAGAGATGTGTCGAATCACGAGTAAGTATAGAGATCAATGCACATTATACAATTTCTTGTAATTATATTTTTAAGCCTCTATTTACCTATAAACATGTTTTACATATAATTTTAACATATTGTAGGTTATAAACCTGGTGGCACTTATGATGACACGTGTATTTCGACGTAGGAATGAAGATCCAATTTGCTGGTTCATGCCTGAACATTTTGCAGTAAAGTTATCCCTATAATATTTTTAAATTATTAGTTAATATTTTTGTCTAATAGTTTAAGTGGATATACTAATTTATAAGGAAGTTCTTTTTTCTAGACTAAACCATGCTATGTACTCACACGAGTAAAGTGTATAATTAAATTATCAATTCAAAAATAGTTGTTAAATTGAAGGCATATTTTCATTTAATAATTTTTTTTGTATGCAGCGATATGCTTTAAGCGACAAATAAACACCAGCTGAGGTTATCTTTGATTTCCTTGGAACATATATGTCACTGAAAATTAGCCACGTCGTTAGGGTACAAGTGACTAATTTGTTTTCCATTAATATGCTGTTATATTTTTTCAGTGTTTATAATGGTTTAAGGTTTATTGCAGGTTTTTATCCCTATCTGTGAGGAACTACATTGGTATTTGGTTATTGTTGACTTTACAAGTCGTCGTCTAATCATATTGGATTGAATGTCTTGTGTCGGAAAACATCAACAACACAAAAGGACGCAATTAAAGTGGTAATTATTTGTTCTAAATCAGTACTTAATCTTCTGGAATCACTTAACAATTTAAATAACCATTTGTTGTAACTAGTACTCTTAGTCAATTTAAATCATTTACAATTCACTCTTCTTGTTTATTTTTTTGTCATGAATTCACTCTTGTACAGGCAACTTATTTAGAAGCGATGTTAGATGATCATATTTTTTATGATGATAAGTCTAAAGTTGTAGATTGCTCCACTTTTTGGCCTATGACACCTTTTGGCCTACCACTCAAAAAAATAGATCTTTAGTCTAATATTAATTTTTTTTAAATATCATAACTCGTTCAATAGATTATATCTTATATGTATATAATAACTATTTGTTGAATACTTTTTATCATAGGAATGATAGCGGAGTTTGGGTGACCGGTTGGATGAGAGAATGTACTTTACAAGATGACTTCAATATTCATGTCATATTTATAAGAAAGTATTTTTAAAATAATTTTTTCAACACACTTCTAATTAGAATTATATTGTTGGTGCTCTAAGCAGATTAACGACTCCACACGAATGAGACTTGCCGTGGATATGGTTTTAGAGGAGTACAACGATTTATGTCTTGTAATACAAGAAAATACTTGGCAATATAGGACCAAGTGGAAGCAGAGCATGAAGACATCTGGGAATGAGGAATTATCTTTTTAGATATTTTTAATATTTTTTTTTGAAAGACAAATTACTAAGCTATGTTTCATTTGTTTTTACACTAATTTATCCTTCGATATATTACAATTCTATATTACTAATTTCCTTTACTTTATCGATTAATATAAATTATTCATAACCTATATATTCCCGTAAATAACGATGAAACCAGTCACATGACCCAGGAGACTTCGGTTTTGAATATTATGGTAGCCTTATGTATTGGAATTATTATTATGGTCCATAAAATATAGGTCAGTGGTAACTCCGCACAATTAATTCTTTACCAATATAAATATAGATGCCTAAAAGATAGTTCATTTTGAAACATCTGCCAAATGCAACATATGAATTTGACGCATCTAGAAAAAATATTATCTTTCATTCAATCAATATAACAATCTACGAAGTTACAATGTCAAAGACATGATGACATCACAATAATAATTTGGTGTAAAGGCTATTAAGTGTTACAGCTTTTTCCTTTTTCATTTGTGTCGTGTGTGTATGTGTGTGTGTGTATGTGTTTGTGTGAGGGGGGAAGGGGACAATGAAGGAAGGAAAGGAACCATGATGGGGATGGAACTCTGAAATCAGTTCAAGCACACAGGGCAAATAAAGTAAAATGGTAAAAATCCTAACAAGTCACTGGATATTGCCAACTTTCAACTAATCCTAAATCCTTACCATGACTATCCGTATAATCTACTCACCAAATCCTAACAAGTCACTGGATATTGCCAACTCGCCACTCCAATTCACTTCTCTGTACAATATCAACACACGCTCAATATTCAACCTAGTGCATTGTGTTGTCAGAATCCAGAACTACTTAAAACTCTGAAAAATTCAACGTATGAACAAAAAATCATCTACAGTAACAAAAGAGTGTAGAGCACAAGAACAACTAATTCAAAGAAGATACCTTGCAGTACCAGGAAGTAAAAGATCAACTTCTTTGTCCCCAATGGAGTATGCCCTCAACGTATTTCCTCTAATGTGGGGTCTAGGTGCAGTGTTCATAGAGCCCGGTTCATGGGCAACCAACAGCAACCCTTTAGGAAGAATCAACTCATCCCCTTCCTTGACTGAATCTAGTGTACGTAAAGCAGGCCCAAATTCTCTCAATAAAAGACAAAAGAATTTTTCAAAAAGAAAAAGCAGGAAAAAGAACTTTGTAGCGAATTTGTAAAACAACTCAAAACAGAAATCATGAGTTTATGTTTCATCAGATCTGTCAAAGTCTCACTTTGTTTAAGGATATGACTGAGATAGCCTTTATAAACGTTCGAGGGATCCTGCCCAATGAGCTTAGGCTCACCTAATTCTTAAGAGCGATATTTACATGCTATAAAATATATCAAAAAACTGTAGATGTAAAAGATGTTATAGGTTCATTAGAAATATGACCAGCAAAACTTTTTTCCACTAGATGGAGTTATATATGTTCACTAGATATGCGACCAACAAAACACTTTTTCCCCCTGGATATGGTTGGCTATATAGATTAAATGAAACATTTGTCCTATCTGTAGAAAAATTTAATCAATAATTTCTAAAAGAAACTTCTTATGTCACATTTTAGAAAATTGGCATTAGAAATAAAAAGTGTATTTAATAATTACCTTCTCCAGAAGATAAGCTATCCTGTTGCTATAAAGATCCAGGATATTCCGCTAAGGCCCTTAGATTCTCTGGAGCTCTGAAATGTAATCCTAGCAAAAAGCTATAATCAATTATGTGTTGAGACTCTAAGAAAGTGCAGTCTAGAGAAATTTGAGAAAGCTATAATCAATTATGTGCAGAACATATTCCCCATGACCACAAAACGCACCTAATTGAGAAAATAAAGAAATTTCTATAGCTTTGCCATTTAACAAACAAGGAAGAAAAAAGAGCTAGAGAAAGATATTTGGTGTACCTTTTTCCCATCCCTTAGTTTTATTCGATGTACCCCAAAAAAATTTTGTAATAAGAGTATTCTCATGATACCCTACATGGTAATAGTATTTAGGAAGCATATTGAGATAAACCTACAAGAAGAGAACCAAAAGTACATTATCATGGACATTTAAATTCGCAAATCAATTCATTATTGATTGCCATAGAGATAATAACATAAATGTATCATCTACTTCTCTCTCTTTAACATAAAAGGAACTTCTGATGTTGGACTTCATGAACCTTGCCTTAAAAATTGTCAACAGATTAGTGCATCTTTCAAGAAAATAGCGGCCCACCTAAATAGGAACTTATGCAATCAATTATTTCTCCCTAAAAATGCATGTTTATTAAAATCATAAAATAAATGTATTTCTCCTGAAAATCACCATTCAATTGGGGTCCTAGTTAGCCACTTGGCATTAGATTTCATGTAGTTTGTCCCTCAAATTTGTCACACTCTATTATATCACTCTGCAGTCTATGTGCTATCAATATGATTAGTACACAGGGAAGTGCTGAAATAATCTGAAAGGGTAAGTCATGAGGATGTATAATGGGAAGTGTTGGACAAATTCATTCCACAATATATTGAAAAGATATCCTGAAGTTATGGTATCTATTAAATTCCAGGGATAGCCTAAAATACTACAAATTTTAAGGACATCCTATCAGACTAGCCACAAAAAAATTTAAATAAATAAAATACCAAAAACAGCAATAAAGATTCAGCAGTCGATCATCCATATTTTAAACAAGAGCTAATTGGAAAAGGTTGCAAAAGTAAGGAGACAGGAAAACAGATTATCAGCAAAGCATTTGCTATGCAGCCGAAAAACTGGAGAACATACAGAGTTAGAATTGCTGTCATCCTTGAGAATGTCTATCAGCATTCTTGCGCGGCGGGGGCAGCGTCTTGTGCGGCGGGGCAGCGTCTTGCACGGCGGCGGCAGTCGCAGGTTGCGGCGTATTGCGGCGACAAGAATATGCTAGTGAGATGTGCAGCAGAGGAAGAGGAAGAGAGAAATGCAGGAATTGAAATTGTATGAAAATCCTATTGGGCCTTTTCTTCTCTGAATGCTTCTAATGTGAGAATGAAAAGAAGCAGGGCGCGGCGGCGGCGGAGGCGTGTTGCGGCGACGGCGGAGGCGTACGAAATTTGCAGCAGAGGAAGAGGATGAGAATGGCAGGGATTGAAGTTGGATGAAAACCCTAGCTGCTTCTCTTTTCTGAATGCCTCTGTATCTGAAATAAAAAAGAAAGGGGAGGACATAGTTAGGGTTTTTCAATCCGCACTCTATTTCGAAAGGAAATTACTTCAATCTCGTTGATGCTCTCCAAAAACTCTAATTTCTCGTACTCAAAAAAAGAGAAAGGAAAAAACGTTAAAAACCAATAATTTGAGGGGTTAAAATCTAATTAGTAAATTTTTCAAAAAAAAAAAAACAGAGTATATTTTGTAATTATTTTTATGAAGGTTAATCATACTCCTACAAAAATGTGAGAGTAAAGAATCTATGGCCTTAATTTTAACAAGTAAAAAATATTTAAAATAATTTATTATCGTATCTTATGCACTATGATACTAAACATTGTAAATAATTAAAATTTTAATAAATCTTATACAATTATTGAATTTTATCCTATCATATTAACCAAACCATCCCTGTGTCACTGAGTTGACTAGGGTTTGTGAGTACTCCAACACTCCAACACCAAACCTGGCAATAAGGTACTTTACCCCTATTATTATTATTATTATTATTATTAAATCAAATCAAAAGTTGTCTTCAAAACATTCACTCACCTCCCTTGGTTCTTGGATCTTCGCTTTTTCCTTTCCATCGCTATTGCTGAACGAGGCAGAGAAGCAGAGAGAAAATCGTAACCCTAATCCGATTTCAAACAAGAGCAATGGAATCTGCGTCTCGAAGAAGTGGAGGAGGCATCTTTGAAGCCCTTTACAAGGTCCTCATGCGCCGCAATTCTGTCTATGTCACCTTCGTCATCGCCGGCGCTTTCGTTGGTGAACGGGTATCTCTTTCATTTCCTTCGCTTCAGTTGCAGTATCCGATGCTTTATAGTAATTGTTGAAATCCAGCTTTGTAGGAGGGTGAATTTTATCTTGCGGTTAAGGGAATCCATCTTTCAATTGCCACTTTATATAATTTATTGTTGTGATAATTCAGTTCTTTTTTTTTTGTTTTTTTTTTTCTTCTGAATGAATTTATGACTTTTATTGTGCAAGTTTATTCACATTTGAAGCTCCGATTTTTGTTTTTGGTTTCTTCCATGTTTATTTAAGATCTGTTTCTTCGGTTGGAATTGCTGAGTGATTCTGTTATTGGGTTGCAGGCTGTGGATTATGGAGTTCACAAGCTCTGGGAGCACAATAATATTGGGGTAATATGCCTGCCTCATGTTATGTCTTGTGGTTTATCTGTTGATTTTACTTGGATGCCTTGTCATGTGCTGCTTGCTTATTTGTGACGATGATATATTGGATCTACGATGAAACTTGGACGGGGTATTTTTTTTGTAGGTCATGTTTACATATCTTGTTAATAGTTTTGGCTTTATTAAGATAACAAGTTCTTTGTATGGTATATCCGTTAAAATGGATTAAGCTTATGCAACATCTACTGTCTATTCTATACCAATGCTCTACACAGTGGAATAAAACTTGATTGTCCTTGTACTATGGTTATTAAGTTATTAGTATCTCCTGATTCTGCAAATACACTTCATAGGCCAGTAATTCATAAATACTAATTGGAATTAGCTAGTATTGCTTCAAAGTTTTTTGGGAAAATATTAAATGCCTTTAAGTTGATTCTGCAGCATCTAAACAGACAAGGAGCATCAAAACTGGTAGGATGTTTTAGGGTGTGTTTGGCTTGCGTTTTTACCTCCTGTTTTCTTTTTTTTTCCTTCACAAAATTCTGAAAACAGAAATAACTGAAAATTACAATAGAAAATGGAAACACAAACCAAACAGACAGATTTCCTTTATTATGAAGTCTGGAAGCATAAGGAGACTACGCATTTGTTGGCTTAATTCGTCAGTTTTTTGCTGTGTTTCCTATCAGTACAAAGATATTGCCATTGAATTCTAAATTATATAATTGGTCTGTTTTTGTGTGAAACAGAACTTATTAATTGTTCTTTGTTGCTTTTGTGGTTCTTCAATTCTCTTGTCTTACTAATATCTTGGCATATTTATCATTTGGGATTTGAGTTATCTACCTTCCAGTTTCCTACTTTATTATCCTACTTTATCATGTCACCTGATGGCGTTTGCACATTGCCATTGAATTCAATTTATACAAATATTGATTAATTGTGTACAGTTTTACTGTCACTTTTGCAATTGATTCATCATGTTGTTTGGAGATGATGCAATCTTGACACGTGTATCTTGCATTGAACAGTATCAAATTGTATTATGTAAGTTTTGTTAATAACTTTATCCATATGTATTGCTTAGTGTATTGGTAGGCATTAGCCATCGCCTCAAACATGTGCTCAATCATGCCCCATATACACTCCTCACCTAATCTCTTTCTCTATATCTGTGGCGGCCCTTTGGCCTTACATTTTCTTTGTCTTGAGAACACAGAAACTCATCATTTGCTATGTCTTTCGCACATGATTGACCTTGCTATCATAATTTACCTCTTTCTTAAAAGAGGATAAATAAAATGGTCACATAATCCATTATTATATTTTTAGGCAGACCATTTTTTCATAATTAATGATCAACTAAGGTTCTTTTGTAAACGGAGTAACTTTTATTTTCAAGATGATCAAATACCGAGTAGAAATGCCATTGTTGATGAGTCAAAAGTGGCTATCATAAAATTTTGCCTTGGTTTACGTGCTGTTGATGGGGCTTGTTAGTTGAGAGGGAAGAAGGAGAATGAAATGAATGAGGGAGATCATTGTGTAGTGCACTTATTGCGGGCTAACTATTTGGGTTGCATGTTTGGAGCATGTGCCCATTTCGTATTTTCATTTGTTTTCCTTTATTCTATGTTTTCACAGAAGTTTAGCGGTAGTATGTATGTGAGCGATAATTATGGAAAATTTGTTCCATCAATTCCATCCATGCCAGTGAATATCTAATTATCAAGCATTGTTTAAGAGTTGTGGTTTTCATGATAGAGTGATGGCTACTTTTACTGTCAAACTTTTTCAGTATTTTTAACCAATTATATTTTCTTATGCAGAAACGATATGAAGATATTTCTGTGCTAGGGCAAAGGCAATCCGAAGAGTGAATTGTTGGACCATCTTTTAGCTATTTTGAGGTTTATTATTCATGGAATTTGAATTGAACATCATGAGCTGGAAGTAGCTTCTTTTTTTGCTAATAAGTATCTAATAGTCTTGTGCTTTGCTAAAACTGCTCACTGGAAATATAGAACATTGAACCAGTTCAAAGCTATGTATTTTTTTTTTTTCTACAATTTGGAAAGAAAACATTGTGTTATTGAAATCTTTGGCTTCAGTGTTGAGTTATCTTAATTTTTGAAGATTTAGGAATAAGAAAGTACTTTCTGTCTAAATATGTCAGT
>NC_029790.2:87659688-87660800 GCF_000816755.2 Arachis ipaensis
GGTTACTACATTATCCAATCATTATATAACGAATATCAGTTATTACTATATAATATCAATTAAATACGTTTAATTTGATATACCAATGGTTTAAGTTTAGTTAAAAATTGTTTTTTTTTATGCATATGTAAATGTAATTAAAGGACTAATGGAAAAGCAAAGATATAGAGAACACCTAACTTGTACTTTGTTGTCATTTGTCATATCTTCACAAGTTTCTTTGCCTATATTAAGTCAATTACAGCTTTAACATCATCATCACTACCAACACAACAACAATTAATCACAGTAATTGAAGAAAAAGAGAGAGAAAAGAGAAGGAAAAAAAAAGAGGAGAAAGAGTTGAGTCATAGAAGATTAGAAAGATGTGTTGTACTTGTTACATCCCAACTCTATTGTTGTCGTGTTCTATACCGCTATTGGAGCTTCAATCCCACCTCTGCTCAACGTTGTTGTTGTTCTTCCACGGTCTTTCATCTGTCATGATGAGAGTATGAGACAGACACGGAGAGAGTCCATGGAAGTCAAACGGAATATGTATATTTAGGAGTTATTGTCATTTATATATTTTGAGATTTTTTTTGTTAAAATAGTAATGTATTAAGAGTTAAAATGACTATTCAATCTTTATGAACTAAATCCTCATGATGGTATCTGAGATTCACAACTTATACTATTCTAGTCTCTCAAATTCAAAATTAACTATACTAATTAACGAAATCTAATTCAAACACCATATTAGTCTTTGGACTATTTCCAGCGTTTAAGTAAACGAATAAAATGTGGAGTTAGCTCTAATTTACTATGCTAGACACAATATTAAATGATGTTTGTTTGTTTTAACAGTTAACACTTAAATAAGATAAAAACGAGGTTGTTTTGGAAAATAAAATAAAATAAAACCATTGCACATTATATAAAGTTATAAACTCTTCTAGGGTGATAAGTCAACGTTAGTCCAGCACTTCCTAGTTCCTTCTTTGACTCAATGCTAAAAAAAGTCCAAAAATAATATAATGCGAACTAAAAGACTAGTTTGGGAATTTAGTCATTTTTACGATAACCGAAGAAAGAAATACACGCTGAAACATTCTCTCTCCCCCACCCCTCGG
>NC_029790.2:87660879-87669256 GCF_000816755.2 Arachis ipaensis
ACCATTTTTTGTTCCTGGTTTTAGAGATGAAATTGCTTTGCTGTAAATACTGGACTCCATAGTTGTTTATTAGAAGATATATCTTACATGTCTTTAGTAGCATTCTGTAAATGTAACGATTTAATAAATCTAATTTCGAGCCCTCCGAAATGAGATTGGTAATTTGGCAGAGTAGAAGTTCATATTCGTATTCACTGCAAATAAATTTACTAAAATACGATTGCTCAGTTATCTCCTGCATCATATCACTCTACGAAACTATACATGTTGCACGGCATTTTGCATAGCATCTCAAGTGTTGAATTTATTAATTTTTGGATGAAAACTTCAGTCATCAAGATTTTGGAATGAAAAATCTATACAAGCCAATAAGCCTCATTAACAAATCCACATTGTTGACAGGCTAAGAAAATGCCTTATTACTAATACAGTTCCATGTTACATTGATATAATTATACAAACAATAAATTTAATCTATAGTTCGACCAATCGATATTTGAGGTACAAAAGTAATGATTCATAGTGTAATATAATTTGCGAGAAATTGAGTATCTTAGCAGTTATGAAGATTCGGAAGCAATCATCAGGAATTACTGTTTCACCATGAATGAAGCTTTACAACTACAACCACCAACGGCACTGGGGTTCTCAGTCACCTGCAAATGAAACCAGACATTGATATTTTTTCTAAAGAAAAAAGTCATCAATGATCTTTATCCAAAATTAAAAAAAAAAAAAATGGAGGGGCCTGCCGAAGATGTAAATCACACAATTCAAATCCCGTGGATGAAACAAAGGAGTGTTTGCAGTGTTATTTATGACTAAAAAAGGTACCATGAAAAAGCCTATGGAAAGATTTTGCCACGCATCTACCAAGAGCAACAATGTTCTGTGGGGAAAAAGACCAAATATGTCTATACAGAGACTGAACGTGAATATTGGTCATTAATAGAACCAACAAAATAAAAAAGCTTAATATTGTATTTGTATAGATGATCATTTTACATTGGAAGTGTCAACACACTGGACAATCGGGTGATGAACAAATACATTAGAAAAGTTAGTATAGCACCTATTGTGCAGAAGAAGGTGAATTATCACCATGAGTTATTTAGGAATCAATGGATTAAGGTTGTAGAAGTTCTAACAGGGAGATTATCTTATACGGAGGACAGTTCAATAGCTAAAGATAAAAACTCAGAAAACTTTATGTGAAAAAATTGAAAAAGATTTGGATGTAAGTGGTCTAATTGCAAACATGATTAAATTCTAATCCACTTGGTGTAACCCCACACACAGAACTTATCTTCAAAGAAAAAAATAATACCATGAAACTTATAAGATAAACCATGTTTGGGACATTTTGCTGCAGTTTACAGACAAATTTCGTCTCAAGACTTGAATTGCCATATGAACATTATAACAAAGTTCCATTTGTAATAAGAAAGCAACTGGTACTGGGATTAAAAGTAGAATAGAAAATTAACGAGGAAAACTCTTACTATATAAAAATACTGCTTAGGACATTCTAGAGTAGATACTGGAAATTGGAAGGAACTGATAATAGAGAAATGCAGAAATAAAGTTGAAATTTAGTGCTGCTAGACAAGCTATCCTCCCAGCCCTAAGCCCCAATTCTTTCCTAAATTCCACTCTCCCCCCTTTACTACACTCATCCTTCCCTTCATTCATTTTATCTCCATGACAAGGTTTACGCTTAATTGGTAATTGCAGCATCATTTTTCACTCTCCATTGTCCTGCTAATAAACTATCATGCTCATTTCCGACCCCAGATGCTTAGCCACTGGCCCAATTCCTTTGAAGTTCGAACCCTTCTCTATTCTTTTATAACTCCTCTTATACATGTGGGTTAAAGGCCCATCCTAATTCGTGTGGAGGGCGAAAAAGGAATGTAAGTGAAGATATAATTTTGAATAATACAACAGTTTATACATGGCTTTCAAGTGTGCTTGACTTACCACAAAGGCTGAACGGATTAGCTCCTCAACGTAATCAACAGTTGCACCTTTGACAAAATCGTATGAGATATTGTCAACAACCAGTTTAATCCCTTCTTTCTCAAAAACTCTGTAAATACAGCAAGAAAGCCAGTTGTAAAAGAACCCAAGACAAAATAGCTACATATCTCAGAGGTGAAACTTGTGACTGGTGAAAAGGTAATACTTGTCATCTAAGTTGATTCTGTCATCCAGATTAAAAACGTACTGAAATCCAGAACATCCACCGGTTTCTACACTCAGACGAAGCAGTTTTCCATCAGATGATGACTCAGTTGCTTCTAGTTCTTTCATTCTCTGTTCCATATTCAAAAGTTGCAGAAAGGGGTTATTATTCACTACTTTAATCATATATTGCTCCTGACGACATCCAATGTAAGCAAAAGCAAAGAGGAACCAAATAGAATGAACAATTAATGAACTGAAGAAAGAACACTCAATGCAACATAATGGGCCACTCTAGCAAGATTTTGGGATGCAAAAAATGCAAACTTTTAGAAAAAGCGAGAATTTGTGAACAGCATCAAAATTTTTAGAAAAGAGAAGGAGCCTCCCCCTAATTTGGAGCAGTAGCAGTGCTTCAGTTTATTCCAAAGGGGATAAATTTAGAAGTTGAGTTAGTTATTATGGTAGTTGATACATGAAATTGCAGAACAATCCAGAATTCCTGATTACACTAACTAACCAATAAATAGGAAACACATAGCAAGGTAAAATTGAAACAAAGTCGCATTTTCAACATGATACTAAGATGTGATTATGCACATCAATTGCATAGATAAGAGCGCTGGTAGAATCATTGTTTTTCTTTATATGTTGAGAGAAATATAGCTGAATTCCTAACTTTATTTATCTATTTGAAAAATAAAAGGAAAGGAGGAATTATTAGTAAGAAGCTGGAAATGTTAGAAAGTAACGAGAGAGAGAGAGAGAGAGAGAGAGAGAGAGAGAGAGAGAGAGAATACTCGGACGCAGCTTTCGGTCATGTGAACGGGCTCAGGAGAAGAAGAGGAAGTCGGAGTTGAACGGTGAAGAATAGAAGCCGAAGAAGAAGAAGAAGCAGGAACGGAGTTGATGAACCTCTCGTTCTGTCGGAATCGCGCTGCCAGGTACGGTGCCAGCCGCCGAATCAGTGGTGTCGACATCGCTCTCTGTATCTCTCTCTATAAAACCATCGGTGAAGATATCTCCGCTCGCTCGCTCGCTCTCTCTCTCTCTCCCTCTAATTCTGCAGTTGCGTTTTTGAAACACAGAACAGAACATTGCCCTTTAGGTCCCCACCCCCCACTCAACCAATTCACGATCCAGATTCAGCCACGTCAACTAATGTATAATCCAACTGTCTGTAACTCTTCCACCCTTCCATCCATTTTCAATTAAAAAAGAAAAAAAAAAAAAAAAAAAAACCTAAAATCAGAGACACGATGCATCAAACCTCCCTCAGACCTCAACTCAATGCCTCATTCTTCTTCTTCCTCAACCCTCAATCCTCTGCCCTCACCCTCTTCTCCACTGTCTCGCGCTCACTGCCCGGACTCATCTCCTCCCAGCCACGCGCGATTCGCCAGCGTCACCTCCTCCTTGCTGCTTCGCCGGTTCGTCCTCGCCCATCTCCACCAGTCCTCCTCCATCCGCGAATCGCCGGCGTGACCAGAAGCTCCAGGCTCCTCCTCCTCTGCAGTCTGCTTCGCGCCTCCATTGCTCCTCGGTGAGCTTCTTTATTTTAATTTTTCAATCTTCAATTTTTGATAGATTAACGAGAAATGCTCAAGGCAATCAGAATTTATTATTTTTTGCTCACTTTTAGCCATCAACTCAATTCTTTTTAGTTTAGTAATACAGCAATATAGTTACCCACACATTGATGGCTAACTAACCGATGGCCAAACACCATAAATTTTGATGGTCTTCTAGCATTTCTCTGGATTAATTATCAATTTTTTTTTTCTTTGCATTTCATTGTTCACCCGAATCACCCCTATCTCTTCTCGTTTGCTATTTCTCTTGTTTTGATGGCTGTTTCTTTTTTTACTTAGTGTTGAATTCCCGAAGAAAGAAAATTTTAAATACCTGTGGTCCTTAGAACTTGCAACCAGTAATGCAGATTCTATCTAATCCTTTTCAATATGTTTCGACTCCGCCCCTCCGCTCTCTCAATTATGAACCCTACGTTGGTTAGGGGTTGTCATGTTAGACACAGTTAAGTAAATTTTAGTGAATCATGCGAGTTAGGGAGTAAAGTATTCCATTTCTGTAATTGTTATGACATAAGAATAATTTTAACTTTTTTAGTTGTGGCTGAATTAACATAATGTAAAGTGCTTTGGGAAAAAAAATTTCATTTTAATTATGAACAATTATTTACTAGATTTTGAAGGCAATTGATTATTAAAACATGTTTGATACTTTCAGAATCATCACAATTTTTATCATACTGATTTCGAAACTCGTGTTCAAATATAAAGAAGGCTCTATAGAAATAAAAAGAATAAAAAAAACAAGAATTATATAATGTGTAGTCTTTCCCATTATACATATATATGACCAGTAAAGTCTTTCCCATGATCGTCAGTTACAAAAGTGTAGGAAGTCAGAAGCATACTAATTTAAGCAAGGTAATTGTATATTTGTGGGTTGTTCTTATTACTCTCTAGATACTCCCTATCTATCAGGCTTTCTACTATTTTCTTTATGTTTGTGGGTTTCATTGGGAATTTGAGTTGTTTCAAAAAAAAGATTGTAATCAGATACGAGTTAAATTTGTTATTCTATTGGACTTTGATATTCATATACGTGTGTATATTCATATACTCATATACTTCGCTATTCTATTGGACTTTGTTATTCTATTAGTTATTCATTTAATGTCCTTTATTTTTGGCAGCCTAGCTACATACTCTTTCTCAAATATATAACCTTATAATTCAGGTTTCAATCTTGACCTTCAAACTATTAATGATGATGAGGAGTTGGAAAGTGACCAAAACTAATGTATTGAAGGCTCATTTATATCTGATGTGATTTATTTATGATTTGTTGTAATGTTGCTACCTTTTTACTATTGTGTTAAATTTGTTTAGTGACTAAACATTAGGTTTTTTTTTTTTTATTAATGTTATTTGACGTTGTATAAATCTTTGTTTTTAGTTTAGTTTATGTTTGGGTGTGATCATGATTATATAAATTTTGAAATTTCATTTTGTTTGCTGGAGTTTAACGATAATAAGGGCGGATTAGGATTCAGTTTTCTATTACCTGCAGGTAAGGGCGGGGCAGTTTCTATACAAGTTAAAAAAGGGCAGGGCAGGGTTGGGTAGGGCAAAAAGCCACCCCATTGCCACCCCTAGTTCTGTCTCTAGATCTTTTTTTTTCCTTCAGTCTAACAGCAGGATGCGAGATAAGATCAAATAGTAAGGAAGAACCTCAAAATCTCCGAATCTTGTTTTCCCACTCCTTTTTGCTACATTTTCTGTTGAGGCTTTAATCTGTTTTTTCGTCATGAATTGTCATCCACCACCCTCTCAATTTCATACGATTCGAGTTAGCATGATGATGAAGATGCTATTGATCTGTTATTTTGTTTCCTCTCGAGGTGTAGGTAGTGTTGTGTTTCTTGAGAAACGTACTCCTTCTAGTCCTTTATCAATGTTAATTTACACAATTTGGGAAATTCTATTGATATCTTTGCTTCTTGTTTGTATGATGTTTCCAGATGGAAACTAGTGAGGAACAAAAGTATGGAGTGCGAAGACTGGAGATGTCTGACAAGGGCAAAGGTTTCATAGAGCTACTGCAACAACTTAGTGTTTGTGATTCTGTCTCTGACAAGGAGTTTGAGGATAGATTCCGAGAGCTCAGTTCCCTCGGAGACGACCATGTTATCTGCGTCATTGAAGACCATGTTTCCAAGAAGATTATCGCGACGGGGAGCGTGTTCATCGAGAAGAAGTTTCTGAGAAACTGTGGCAAGGTTGGTCACATTGAGGACGTTGTTGTGGATTCCAGCACTCGTGGGAAGCAACTGGGAAAGAAGATAATCAACTTCCTAACGGATCATGCTCGTTCAATGGGCTGCTACAAGGTCATTCTTGATTGCAGCATTGAAAACAAACTCTTCTATGAGAAGTGTGGCTTCAAGCAGAAAGAAATTCAGATGGTTAGGTATTTCGTTTGAGTCGGTAGCTTTTCTAACTATTCAGATAATTATGAGTATGTTTTGTTAACGTGTTGTAACTTAGTACATGACCTTTGTTCCCTTCATTCTTTTTACCTTCTCAGTTCAATTGTGTTTTTAAGATTCCTTTGTTCAATAGAAATTGCACCTTCAAACATCTGTTCAGAAACACAAGCATATCAGCATATGCACATGTTTTAAATTACATTACCAAGACATTCCTTGCCTATATCACTTGATACATTTGTTGTAAACAATTCAAGGTGTTCTATACAAAATGAAGTTATTGAACTTCTAACAAATGAAATTCTAGTAGTTTATAATTATACAACTAATACATAATCTCTGCACTTTTTTTGTTTTTTCTATATATATATATAAAATGTTGAAAACAAATTTGCCTGAGATGACCCCGATCAAGGAGCTTGCTGAATCCGGCTAGAAAGAGAATCACAGCGTATACCTCAAACAATATATCCCCAGTAAAGAAATTACGAAGGCCAAGTAAAGAAGCCAATAACTAAAATTTATCTGAAAATATCACCATTTAAAGTAGGTGATGTCTGTGGTGGGTAAACCAGTTATAACTATGTAATTAAAGTAATTAAAGCAAAGTATGGTAAATAAGTAGTAACTAGTAAGTACTTAAAGCAAAGGTTTGGGTTTTATGTAACAGGGTAAATCCCATCAAATTCCATACGATAGTTACTTATATTAGGAAACATAATCTTATAATATATTCAAATAAGCTAAGAGGAAGCGAGTAGAATCCAAACCATCTTTAGAGTGGACATAGCAGATTAACTTCATTCAAGCTCCAGCTGACTTCACACGAAGGATGACAATCATTAATCATCTGTAGTTTTTTTATGTTGAGCTCTCAGTCATCTCATGAGCCATCCCAATTTCTTCCTTAACCTTCCTCTCCCTAAACATCCCCTTAATCAAAGTGATGGAAGTAACACTAGATTTGGCTCACACCTCATCTTTCTTATCTCCTTGAACATCTCCAATGCCAACCCAAACTTCAAATTCCTACAATAATCACTGATCAAAATGTTACAAGTTACTCTGTAACCATGTTTTCAACTCTAATTCAAACTTTCAATTAATGCTCTTCATTGCCTTAGCTGATTTTCAGATTGAGATTCTCTTCCTAAACGTGTTAGGTGACTGCTGCACCCAATTTTCATTTTGATATTTCTACGAGCTATGATGAAGTATATCCTCTCACTCATCGATCCAGCCCTCATTAACAATCAGGTAATTTTTTGTTATATTTGATATGTAAATGCTATATAGAACCATTATAGTAGCATCATTCTAGAATTACATGCAATAACCCGTTCTTTTGAGGGAGGTGGCCAGCTGGTGCACCTGAAACTCGATGTTCCTTCGTTCGACTTGTGCGTCTGGAAGAATGGGGGGTGGTACCTGCAATGACACTCCAATGCCTAAGTTAGCAAGAGTGTGAGCAAGTTGAGAAAGTATTGGGACTTAGTGATACCTGAGGGATGTCAGGGTATTTATAGTGGTGAACCAATAACCACCGCTGAAGTAGTGCCACCTTTTTAGGTGGATAACCGTTCCCATATCTTAGGGAGGTTAAGATATGGCTCTATGAAGTGGTTAGAGAGTTTCTAGGGGCGGTTACTCATTCGAATGAGTGTTATCTGCCAGCTAACCCTCGTATCCGACTTCTTTGGAGTAGGTCGTGTTCAGTACCGACTTCTGGGGATGAAGGCCGGTACTGGGGGAGGGCCAACCCCTTTGGGTTGGGCTTCTTTGCTTGGATCCTGGGTCCTATTTATTGGGCCAGGGTATGAACAGGTTCTATATAACTTTACTCGTCAAATAAACATGAAAAATTTACATGATTGTTAATGAGGCTGGATCAATGAGGAGAGAATTATCCTCGGTGTAGCTCATATATACAAACAGCACAATGAAAAGTGAACATAGCAACCACCTCAAAGTGAACGTAGCAATCACCTAAAATTGGAAATGAGAATCAGTATTATGTTTGAAATTTCAATTCTAAAATACAAAATTTTAGTGACTTCAATACTTTTAAAAAATGAAAATATAAGTGATTAAAATTTTTTAAGATAGAAACGAAAATTTTAATAATCCATTTTTTTTGAAAAACGTTCTCATTTCACTTTTTAAATTTATTTTTCAATT
>NC_029790.2:87669281-87679607 GCF_000816755.2 Arachis ipaensis
ATATCAAATATAATATAAAAATTTAATTTAATCTCTCTCCCAATATCATTTAACGTAGTTTATGAGCCTGAGACAATGATATTAATTGAAAGTTTGAAATTTGGAACTAGAGTTAAAAAATATAGTTACGGAATAACTGTTACGATGGATGGAAGTGGTTAAACGATAATTAATATTATAAAACAGTGATGAGTAAATAAACCAAATCACTAGAGCTGGACACATAAGAAAGGATGACGTTCATACGATATAAGCTTCAAATAGATGGGGTGCTAGAGAATTCACCGTAAATAAAATAGGGCTCTTTTATTAGTCAAATTATAAGTAATATTATTTGCTTTCATTTGCGAATTACCAATAAATAATACAGTTAATTCCAGATTTCCAGCTAATATTATAGTTAATTACTAAACAAAGTTTAGTATGTTCTGTGATAACTGATAAATTCATATTGAATTTGAATTTCGAATATTTTAGAAAACTAATTTTTTTTTCCTTTGCTGCAATATTAATCGTGAATATATCTGTCAAAGATGCGGAATACGTGTAATTGTGCCGGGAAAAATAAACAACCTGAGGACCAAAATTATCTGAGCTGTGTCAGTGTGTCGCTGAACAACAGAAATTCAAAATAGAAGAAGCTGTGTCTGGAAAAGCACCATGGTTCCCCTTTGCAACCCTACGGTTTCTCTGCCCCTCCCGATTCCGACGAAAGCCAAGAACCGCTCCTCGAATTCAATTATAACCAACTCTGCTTCTTCCAGCAAGAGGCAGCGAACAACTACAACTACTTCCTTTTCGCCCTTCGAAACACGAGTCTCACTCATTTTCGCCCTTGCTTCTCAAGCTACCTCTCTCTCCCAGCGACGTAAATGTTCAAACAAATTCCTAACAACTCTTCTACTCTTCCTTTTCTCCTTCACTCTCCGATCCCAATATTATTGCTTTTTTCTTATTTATTTAATATGTGGCGCAGTTATAGCTGACGTGGCTTCTGAGACTGCAAAGTACGTGTTTCCTAAAAGATTTGAAAGCCGCACGCTCGAGGAGGCCTTCATGGCAGGTAATTGAACGGTTACTACTTACTACTACTCTTGTGTTGTGTTTTTGTGTGAATTCTGCTTAAACTTCATTCTCGATTCAATTCACTTCTTGATTTTAATTGATTGTTATTTCGGTGTAGTTCCCGACCTTGAGACTCTCAACTTCAAAGTTCTTAGTAGAACGGACTTCTATGAGATCCGGGAAGTTGAGGTATACTATACACACTAGTATTTTCTTATGTTTTGTTCTTGTTCTGGTTCTGGTTCTGGTTCTACGCCGTGTGCTTTCTTTGTCTAAGGCTTCTAGGCTATTACATGTGGTATGCGGTGTGTGATTGGGTAATATCCATAGTTACATGAACTCACCAATTAGGTGACTTACCGCGTACCAATTCATGAAAACTAATTCATAATTCTTCTGCGTACCAGAGTGCTATAAATATATTTTTCACATAAAATATTTTAAATGTGTCGAACAGCATCCTGCTTACCCATTTCCATATCAAAAAGTATTGCAGTCCATGTAACTATTTCAACTGGTCTGAAAATGCTCTTCTTCACGCTTGCAATTACATTGAAATGACAAACTATTTCAACTTGTCTAAACATGCTCTCCTTCACGCTTGCAATTACATTGCAATGACATTATTTTGACATTATTTTTTGCATCACTGACAATGCATCTTTGCAGCATTATTTTGTGGCAGAGACTACAATGCCTGGGAAGACTGGCTTTGATTTCAATGGTTCTTCTCAATCCTTTAATGTCCTAGCTGAGTACCTCTTCGGTAAGGTAATTATACATTTTACAACTCTACTACTATATTCTTGCATTAATTTTATAGTTGCATTTGATTACTTGTGCTTCTTTTGAGAGGAGCTAAGTGATAGATGTGAGCTGTTTCGTTCTGATGGTAGAATACAAGAAAGGAAAAAATGGAGATGACTACACCAGTGATTACAACTAAGAATCCGTCGGATGGGGTTAAAATGGAGATGACTACCCCTGTGCTAACAACAAAGGTATATACAATAATACATTGTCTTAAATTTTGTGAAATATCTCATTTGAAGCCTTCATCTTTGGTTAATGATTGCTGTTTGCATTCCAGCAAGGTTAGTTCATAGTATAATAAAGCATAAGTCAAACATTGATCAGCAATTTGGATAAGTTTATCCTGTTTTTGTCTTAGAAATTGACTATAACTATCCCGTTTGGACACCATCTTTTTAGCTTTATCTTTCCTTTAGGTCATGGGTTCAATGTTGTTCTTTCCATTGTAGTAGTGTACTAGTATTTCCTCACAGTTAACAACGTGGATTTTTGTTATATTATCTTCTAGAAAGTTTAAACTTAATGCTGTTATATTAGTATTTATTGAATATAGTTTTATTTTATGATGTTTCATTGTAACAATGGAATTATTTTAGTCAGAAGATCCAGATAAATGGAAAATGTCTTTTGTCATGCCATCAAAATATGGTGCTGATCTGCCACTGCCTAGAGACTCCTCTGTGATGATTAAAGAGATCCCCAGAAAAATAGTTGCTGTAGTTTCATTTTCAGGTGTGTTATTGCTTAATTGCCTCTTTTATGTATTTTTTTTATAAATAGTATGTTTTGAAACATTAGATTAATGAGCTGTAATTACAGTTCATAGCTCACTTACATGCACTACATCTACTTGCACATACAAGGAGCTGTAAATCACAACTTAAGTCACCCACTTGCCCCACTCGCACAACTAACTCAGCACACTTTCAAACAACTCAATGAGTTGTAATGAACTGTTTTTTGTTTCTAAATTGTGCCTATAAATAAGGCTATGTATTGTATAATTTAAACATAACAGAAAATAGTTTTCTTCTTTCATCTATATGTATGCAACTTTTTTTCTTCTTGTTGGCGAGTCTTTGGATTTTAGATGCTGGAAGTTATTAACACTGCAGATAATTAACTTTAGGAGAAACCCCAAATCTGCAATTTGGTTTACTAGAGCACATGCATATTTTTATGCGTGTATGATGTGTGTATTTTCATCTGATTGTGCTCCATTTGTATTTCAATGAAATGTTTGAATGCTTGGGCACGACGACTCTTCGTTTTCTCTAATCACTGAGTTATAATAATTAAGTAAATCATTGTTAGTTTTATGAAATAGTTTGATGTTGGTTTAGTGTATTATGGAATTGAATATTGTAGTAAGGATAGTTTTGATGAATAAGTAGTTTGGACAAATGGTTTGAGAAATTTGATAGTTATATTATTGATGGGTTAAAGAGAGAGGAGAAAGGCTAGTGAAATTTGATATGTTTGTTAGTTAGTTACAATGAACTCCATGATGACCTATTTATAGGCTCCATAAGTTGATTCTAGATAATTCCAAATCTTAGATAATTCTAGATATTAGCCTAAATATTTTTAGATACTAATCTTAGACATTTTTAGTACTTGATTTATTTACTTAACTTCTAGACTTCTCCATTATAATATCTAGATATTTATTTTTATGAAACAAGATTATAAAAATTCTAGAAAATTCTACAATTGTGTAGCATTATTAATACTCCTCCGTAATGTACATTTGTGTAACTCCAAGTATCTCTTGAAATAGTTTGAACTTTGATCTTGGTAGTACCTTAGTGAAGATGTCTGCCAGTTACTCATCTGTGTTGCAATACTCGAGCTTTATCTTTTTCTCCAATATAGCTTCTCGTATAAAATGATACTTGATAGCTATATGCTTGGTCCTATAATGATGGATTGGATTGTTTGCCACTGCTATTGTTGACTTGCTGTCGCACAACATAGTTGTTGGTTCTTTTTGGTGCTCTCCTATGTCTTCGAATATTTTCCTTAGCCATATTGCTTGACTAATAGCATTTGCGGCTGCAATATACTCAACTTCAGCAGATGATTGAGCCACAATTTCTTGTTTCTTTGATGCCCAAGAGAATCCAGATCCTAGTATAAATGCATATCGAGAAGCGCTTTTCATGTCGTCAATTGATCCTCCCAATCACTATCGATATATCCAAGTAGTTTTGGATCTTCGGTAGATTAGTGAATGCCATAATACTTTGTGTCTTTAGATATTTTAAGATTCTTCTTGTAGCCCCATAGTGTTTCTGACTTGGCTTTTGCATGAATTTTGATAGTAAACTTGTTGCATACATAATGTTAGGTCTTGCGGTAGTTAGATAAAGGAAATTTTCAATGAGACTTCTGTATTGCGAAACATCTGCCTCTCTAGATCCATCTTGTTTTTGTAATTTCTCATTATAGACTAGAAGAGTAGATAGTGCTTTGCAATTATTTATCTTGAACTTTTGTAACAAATTTTGAGTGTATTTCTTTTGCGAGATGAAAATTCCATCTTCATTTTGGTTTACCTCAATGCCAAGAAAATAGTGCATCAATCTTAAACCAGTCATCTTAAATGTCTGCTTCATTTTTTTTTTGAATTCTCTGATCATAGTCTCATTGTTTCCTATTTAGATAAGATCGTCCACGTACAAAGAAATTATGAAAGTGTTTGAATTACCTTGCACCTTGATGTAGAGTGTAGGCTCACTTTTACTTTTAAATTCATGATCAGTGAAATATTTGTCAATTCAACTGTACTATACTTGCGGAGCTTACTTGAGTTCATAGAGTGCTTTCTTTAGTCTTAGCACCTTGTCTTCATATCCTTCTATAATGAACCCTTGTGGTTGATCAACATATACTTCTTCCACCAGTTCTCCATTCAGAAAGGCAGATTTCACGTCCAGTTGATAGATCTTCCATAGCTTTTGTACGACTAGTGCAATGAGCGCCCTTATTGTATCTAAACGAGATAAAGGTGTAAATGTCTCTATGTAATCTATTCCAGAAATTTGTGCATATCTTTTAGCTACGAGCCTTGCTTTATGCTTTTGAATAGATCCATCGAGTTTGAGCTTAGTCTTGTATACCTACTTGACTCCAATGTTATCTTTATTTGAAGGGCAATTTACCAGTTTTCATGTGTTATTCTTCTCAATCATCTTGATTTCTTCTACCATAGCATTTCTCTATTCTTCTTGCTTTTCTGCTTCTTCAAAGCTTTTAGACTCGATCTTAGCAAAATTACATGTTTCATATACATCTTGTAGAGGCTTAGTTTTTTTTAGGAGAATCCGTGGTTGCTTCTACTGTTGGAGTAGTTGTGCTTGCTTCTTCACGTTTTTGTTCCTCTAGTCTTGTAGGTGATTGTTGTGATATTTCAATGCTTTCTTTCTCGACTTTTTCATCTTCTCAGTTCCATGAAACACTTTCGTCAAACTTCACGTCTCGACTGATTATGAGTTTCTTCGTTTGCAAGTTATACACACGATATCCTTTTGATTGTGTACTATACCCAAGAAAGATTTCTTTCTCTGTCTTCTCATCAAGCTTGCTTTTTTTTTTGTGTGAAAATGTGGACATAGCATATGTATTCAAAGACTCTTAGATGCTTTGCAGAAGATTTTTGTCTACTCCATGCTCTGATTGGAGTTTTATTGTCTACTGCGCTAGTGGGACAACGATTTAGTAGGTATACTGCTATGTAAATAGCTTCTACCTAAAAGATGTTTGACAGATTTTTCTCCTTGAGGATGAAGCGTGACATCTCCATCACAGTTCTATTTTTTTCTCTCATATACTCCATTTTGCTCAAGAGCATATCCCACTGTGAGTTGACGCTCGACACCCTCTTCTTTGTAGAATTTATTAAATTCTTTGAAAGTGTATTCAGTTCCTTTGTCGCTACAAAATACCTTGATGCTACGACCACTTTGCTTCTCCACATGTTGCTTGAACTTCTTGAAAATGCTAAAAACCTCTTATCTTTCACGTAGGAAATATACCCACGTCATTCTAGTATAATCATCGATGAAGAGAATGAAGTACCTGTTGTTATTGAGTGATGGAGTCTTCATCGGACCACAAATGTCAGTGTGAACTAATTCAAGCATCTCCTTGGCTCGCCAAGCTCTTCTAGAAGGAAATGGTTGACGATATTTTCCAAGTAAGCATCCTTCGCAAGGTTGATTAATCTATGTGATACTTGGTAGATCTTTCATTAGTTGCTTTTGATGTAGCAACTTTAATCCATGAAAATGAAAATGACTAAATTTTCGATGCCACAGCCATGAATTATCTTCTTGTGACTTTAATGCAGTTTCTATGATATAACTCCATTTGAGTGGAAAGCACGTATTTTTCATTTTGACGATTGTTAGAAGTCTTTTAGTTTTTCTTTCACTTATGGTGCATGAGTCTTCTTCAAAGTGTAATATGTAACCTTTCTCCATCATTTGGCCAATACTAAGTAGATTCTGTACTAGTTTAGGAACTAATAAAACATCATGAATATTCTTAGTTTCTATCTAGTGTGGACGACGATTGTACCTTTATCATTCGCTTGCATGATCGTTCTGTCTCTAAGTCTAATGCCAGATCGAACAGATTTATTGATGTCACTGAATAGGCTTTGATCACCTGTCATGTGATTACTGCAACCACTATCGAGATACCATATGTCATCTTTCTTCTTGCACTTTTCTTGTGATGATGCATAGAATAAGCATTCTTCTCCCTCCTTTTCTTTAGAGAATTTTGCATGATGATTGATCTTCATCCTACCGTCTTTCTCCATATGTCCAAACCTATTACAATTGCAGCACTGTGATTTTCTACAGTGCCAACAATCCTTCTCTAGGTGGTTGGTTTTTTTGTATATGCCACAAGAAGAATATTATTTCCTATTTTCAGTTTTATTTTCTATTTTTCTAGAAGTGTCAGAACTTCTAGAATTTGCTTGTCTTTTTTCTCCTCTTTTTTATTTAGATTTTGAGATTTTATATTGAGCTTAGGTCATGTTTCTAATCCTCCAATTTACCAACAAAAGAAAACTATACCATTTGATCCCAACTCCTCCATTCCGTTATAAAAAAAAATTGTAATAAAAAAATATATTTTGGGATTTTATCATGAATCTATTGATTTTATATGACGTATTACCTACCCCTTTCTTTTTAGGCATGGATCGAAGGTTTGTTTTTATTTCAGAAAAAGACATGCTGGATCATGCATCTTCTATTGAATCTTCATCATCTCAACTTGCTAGTCTTTGTTCAAAAGCATATAGTGAGCTTATTAGCATTGAATTGATAAATCCTTAGTTTCCTCAATTGTAGACACTTTAAGATTGAATTTGGAAGGCAAATTAATGAGTATTTTTTCACTATCTTTTTATCGGACAAGTCATCTCCATAATCTTTCATTTCACTTACTAAGCTCATTAATCTTGTATAATAACTTTTTATTTTCTCAGAATCTTTCATTTTCATATTTGCATATTGCTTCCTTAAAGATTGGAGGAGGATTATGTGTACTTTTGTATCGCCTCTGAACTCTTGCTCCAAATTTTTTCACACTTCCTTAACTGATGATATTCCTCTTATCCTTGAGAAGATTGTCTTCATTACAGCTTGTTGGAAGAAGTATATAGCAAAATAATTTCTTTGTTGCTCTTCCTTCAATTTTTTCTTTTAAGCAGCAAAAAGTGTTGCTTAAGTCTCTAGCATAATGAACCCTTCGTGGAAAACATCCCACAAGTCTTGTGCTTATAGAAAAGTTTTTATTTGAGAATGACAGTCCTCATAATTATCTTCTGACAATATGGACACAGGAATATTGATGGTTGAGATAGTCATGATTATGGAGAATTTTTTTTGAATGAGTTATAATGTGGTGGATATGTATAGTTGATGGGTTAGGAAGAGAGATTCTATATCTAATAGATGATTGAACGTAGCTTTGATGTCACTGTTAGTTTTATGAAATAGTTTGATGTTGGTTTAGTGTATTATGGACTTAAATATTGTAGCAAGGATAGTTTTGATGAATAAGTAGTTTAGATAAATGGTTTGAGAAATTTGATAGTTATATTATTGATGGGTTAAACCGTTAAAGAGAGAGTACAAAGACTAGTGAAATTTGATATGTTTGTTAGTTAGTTACAATGAACTTCATGATGGCCTATAACTCCATAAGTTAATTCTAGATAATTCCAAATCTTAGATATTTCCATATATTAACCTAGATATTTCTAGATACTAATCTTAAATATTTCTAGTACTTAATTTATTTACTTAACTTTTAGACTTCTCCATCATAATATCTAGATATTTATTTTTATGAAACAAAATCATGAAAATTCTATAAAGTTTTACAAATATGTAGCATTATTAATATCATACTCTACATATTTATATGCAACATAAATGGATATCATGTCTGCATTTCATTTAATATCCTCAAATATATAACTTTCTTTCCGTTGCTTTGAATAAGGTTTTGTGAATGATGAAGAAGTCAAGCATCGTGAACTGAAATTACGCGAAGCCTTGAAAAGTGACAGACAGTTCAAAATTAAAGAGGGAAGTTCAGTAGAAGTTGGACAAGTGAGATGCTTATTGCAAACCTTAGGCTAAAGGTTTCTGATATGGCTTACCTGAATATCTGTTATCCCCATTTTTTTCTAATGTCGTTTATTCTTTCATTTGGTTGCAGTACAATCCACCATTTACCCTACCATTTCAACGGCGCAATGAAGTGGCATTGGAGGTGGAACGGAAAGATGAGTAGGAATAAACTTGAATATTTACCATTCCTATTATAAGTTGTAAAATTTAACACAGTTAGCATCATGAGGGAACAAGATCTTTGAAGTCATGTTGATGCTTGCCTTTTTGTAAATATACTGAGATTGAAAATTTTAGAATCAAATATATGGAGAATATACCAATTTCATATGCTTTAACATTCTGTTATGCTTTATCACAAACCATACAGAAGGAACATGGATGGATTTTCTTTGGAAGGGGATTCCAAAACCATATCCTAACCTTTCTTTTTAAATTTCCTATTCACAGAAGCTTTTGTTTTAATAATATTTATATTTATACGGATATAATTGTGATTCGCCTACTCTATCTGCATTTTCGTATGCAATTTTATATCCCAAATACTGTGAAGCAGTTACGTATTAAGTATGACTGCAAAATTGATTTTACACCTTTTGCCCTGTAGATATTCTTAATTACACGTGATGATTGTAGTAATTCACAATCTCTAAGTGGTGTAGAAGTTGAACATTCTAAGTAGGTTGGGACGTTTATTTTTGTGTGACTAAGTGTGTGTTTAGATTAAAATTTGTAAATGAGAGTTTGTATAGAATTGATACTGTAAAATTGATTTTGATCAAGAGTGAGTTGGTATTTTTTTTTTTCAAAAGACACATTTTATTGGTGTAATAAAATAAAAGGCCCATTTTGGGCTTACAGCAACAGAGAAATGAGAATTTCCCAACTAAGTAAAAGTATTAAATGTTATCTCCTCGTTAAGATATAGAACGTGAAAAAGGGTAAAGTGAAAAAGGAAGAGTTTTTGGAGAAGGAGTGTCGTTCTTGGAGCTTCATCAATGGAGGTGAGTCACTGCTTCCAAAGTTCCGGATCTTGCAATAGCTACTACTTCTTGAGGAGAAATGACTTTGGCTTCAAAAATTCTCAAGTTCCTCATCTTCCAAATCTGGTTAGTATTGCTGCCAAATGAGTCTCTTTTTGCATCTGCCTACGCTCTTTGAGTTGTTCTTGGAGCCATAACCACCATCTCCATATTTCTGTTTCTTGGTTTGTCTAGGGAAGGCTTGCTATTTTCCAAGCATTCTCTGATTCCGGACACTGGGTGAGACAGTGGAGAATTGATTCTACTGTAGCATCACAACGATTACAGATTGGGTTCACCATTTGGATTCTAGAGTGCAATCTTTCTTTAACTGGTAAGCCTTCATGCATTACTTTCCATAGAAAAATTTTAATTTTGGGCTGGCATTTTAACTTCCAAATTGAACTCCAGACTATTCTTCTTCTGCATTGTTCCGGCAAAAATTTAACTGGTGCATGGTAGAACTGAAAGGCCAACGTATATCCAGAGGCAACCGAGTAGCATTCATTCTTCTCTTTACTCCAGGTAACGATATCTTCTGTTGTTCTGATGCCTGTGTTCATGATTTCCTGCGCTACTTTTTGTGTGAATGTTGAGGTAATTAGCTCTTGATTCTAATTTTGATATGGTAGGAGTAGGTCAGAAACCCAAATCGGGTGATTGTGTGAATGGTTGATAATTTGAATTTGCTTTATCTAATTTTGAGTGAGTTGGTATTTTTGTGGTTTATGTTTAACAATTTTTATATTAAAATAGATTATGTAAAC
>NC_029790.2:87679617-87684386 GCF_000816755.2 Arachis ipaensis
AATAGAAAATAAATTTTAATCTAATATAAATCTGGGTAAATCTGGGTTGGAGGGTAAAATTGCGTTTGTATTTATAGAAGAAGAAAAAATAGCCAAATAAAAAAGTAAAGCTTTCAAGAAAACTAAACTTACTGAACGCTAAGCCAAATACCCTTAAGCAGGTTAGGATTAAATATGAATAATAGTAGAAGTTCAACATTTATATGGTAGAAATTGAAAGATTATAGGCGCTTTAATATTACGTTTAGAAGACAACGACTGACAGAAAAAGACTGAATTAAGTCTGTATTATATTTGGTATAAAATGTACTGAACTAAGTTATGTCTTAATATCATATTTTGTTAAGATAAATATAAAAATTGAAGGGTAGATTTAAAACTTAAAAAATTAAATGAGAATATTTAAAAAAAAAGAAGCATAAACGTTTTCTTCATCATCTCTAAAAATTTTAATCTCCTATGTCCTTATTTTTGGAGACACTGGAGAAACCAAAATTTTAATTTTAAATCACCAAACATAATATTTAATTTGAATTCTCCAAAAAAACCATACTTAGTTTGAGTCTACAAAAAACAAAGGCAGCCTATAAGAAATTAACCTGACCTACTTTGTTACACTACATATATACTGGTACCTGGTACCTGTAGTAATGCGAAATTGATTAATACAACAACAGTGAAAGCAATATTGCAGCTCCATTATGATTACATTTTATTTTTTCCATAAACTCTAGTGTGTGAATGGCAAACATCATCATACTATCTCCATTAATTTTCTTTTAAAATGGGAGAGTTGTATTAGCATTTGAATATATTTCTGGGGAAGACTTTACCTTCGGTGTTGGGTGGTAGTAGTTAAAGGAGTAACGCCAAAAGACTAAAAATGTGATTTTTCTTCTGATAATATATTCGTGTGCATGAATTTATAAAAGTAATAAGGTTTAGTTAACAATTATTAATTATAACTTCTCTCTAATCCTTATCCTTTCACTTTTTCTACTCTCAATCTTTCCTTTCCTTCGGATTTTCAGTTGCATTCATTTTCGTATTTAAAGTAATTAATAATTAGATCTTTAAAAATTTTGATTTTAGATAAATTAATTTTCAAAAAAAAAATTAAACATTTTATGATAATAAACGATAGACACATTATGTTTTTTTTTTTAATTTATCATGTAAAATTTAATTGTGGTACTTATGTATATTGTTAATTATGGTGATGTGTTAATTTAAGGAAAATCATCATAGAAATAACAAAATTTTGAGTGAAACTTCAACTGTTTTGTTAGGATTAGCAAAATTCCTAGTTCGAAAACTAGCTATCGTGAAGAACTTAATTGGTACTTTTTTTCCAAGGCTAATTAATTAGTTTGAGATCGAAATCTTTAAAAACTTATTGCTTTACTGTTATACTTATCTTTGGATGAAAAGATCAAACAAAAACCCTTTTGAAATGATATTACCATAAAAATAATGACGGATCTAAAAAATTTTAATAGTAGGAATAAAATATATATAATATAATAATTTTTATAGTAAAAATATTATGTGTACATAAAAATTGTGTAGTATTACTCTTATATATATATATATATATATATATAGTTGAGAAAGTTCTTTCAATTAATGCAGTTGTTACGAAAAAAAATTAAAACTAATATAAAAAAAGATAAATAATACTCTTTCGAGTCGATTTCTAAGAAGAAAATAAATTTTATTTAAATTGAGAATTGATCATTCTAATAACATCTAATATGAAATATTTAAAGGTTTAATTACTCTGCAGGTCCTTATAGTTTCATCGAATTTTCAATTAAGTCCCTATACTTTTTTTCTTTTTAATTAGGTCCTTATACATTAATTTTGTTTTTCAATTAAGTCCCAACTGTGAGAATATCGTTTAAGATAATAGAATATTCTATTTAAAAAATAAATATTCTCCTGTTTCAATTAAATATGCTAATTGGGCATGTCTCTATTTTTTTAAAATACCCAAAATACTCTTGACATTTTGTCCCAAAAGAAAAAGAAAACCCTAACCAGCTCCTAATTTGCTCTCTGAGAATAGTGTGCAATGCATTTTTCCTCCGTCGGTCCTGTCCGCCACTCGGCGTGCCTCGCCTCACCTCGCCGTCGAAGCCCTATCTGCCACTCGGCGTGCGCTTCTTCTTCTCCTTCTTCTTCTTGTTGTTGTTGTTGTGTTAAAATTTGAAAAAAAGAAAAAATTGGTGATTGGAGATGATGGGTTCAGGTACCAATTTGGTTACCACGGTCATTGGGTTTGGGATGAGTGCCACTTTCATTGTGTTTATGTGCACGAGAATCAATTGTAGGAGGATAAGAGGGAGTGTTGAATCTCGCATGATGTATAAGATTGAATCCAGGATTGACATAGAACAGGTAAAAATTTCACCTCTTCAAATCTCCCTCCTTTTCTGAGCTGATTTATTAAGCTTTTTTCTGGGTTGTGATTTGTGAACATGAGTTTGAGTTTTTAATATTCTGTTCAATTTTTTGAAAATTAGTTCTATACTATGTATTATTTGGTCATGGTTCTTAGATTGTTGTTCTGATCCAATCCTCCTTGAGGCATATAAGGAATGAAGACAGCTATAATTTTGGCTCTTTTGTAAGCTTCTATATCAAATGATGCAAATGCTGCATCCTTTTTCTAGAATAAATCTGTGACTTGGCTATAAATTTCAATCAGATGTAGAATTGGTATATAGGTATTGAACAATGTATATCCTGCCCTTTCATTTGATTCTTTTGTAAGATGAGTATGTGGTTGAGAAGTATTTCATATATCATATACTTCGAGTTCATGAATCTGCATATATCATATAATTCAAGTTGATGATATTATTTTTTGCCTAATTAGTAGTTTAGTTTATACCTAAGTTGTGGTTTTGCATATATCATATAATTCAAGTTG
This sequence comes from Arachis ipaensis, assembly GCF_000816755.2. Lineage (NCBI taxonomy): Eukaryota > Viridiplantae > Streptophyta > Magnoliopsida > Fabales > Fabaceae > Arachis > Arachis ipaensis. The sequence goes on from NC_029790.2 coordinate 87,682,553, forward strand.
ATGATATTATTTTTTGCCTAATTAGTAGTTTAGTTTATACCTAAGTTGTGGTTTTGTTTATTTTACTTATTTATCTGTTGGTGATTTAAATTTAAATTTTTTATTGTTTATAATAGCCAGAACATCGTGCTAATGACCCTGAACCCGAACCTATTATGCTTGATGCAATCCCCATTTTAAAGTTCAACCAAGAGGCTTTCAGTGCTATTTTGATACAATCCCCTATTATGTTTGATGCAATCCCCATGTTCAGAGGTCTCCCATTTTTTGAATTGATTTTTAAATTTTTTTTATATAATGGTTTAAGATTTATAATATAAATATTTATATACAGAAATTTTGTTAATTGGTGAATTGACATATAAATTAGTTTGCTGTGAACATCGTTAGTTGTGTGCATCTAGATCATTTTGTATATACAAGCTGAAACTAAGTTGTTGCAGATTGAATGAATCAGGGATTTTGTACAAAGATTTTGTTCCTAGAAAAGACTTTCTCAAACGTGAAGACTTGCAAAGTGCAAGTCTTTATGTTCATGTGAAGTCGACACTTGGTAGAATTTTCACAGACATTGCAATGTGGATTTTCTGTCCATTCAATGGACCAGCCACTCTTAAAATTGGAATGAAAAATATACCTTCTGAGAATTGACTTTTAATTAAGGTTTAGTGCTATTTATTTGATATTATTTGTTGTTGTTGATTTGGATTTTCATTAAAAATCTTAGTGTGTTTTCTCATGTTACAATTTATCATATCTTCTAGGAAAATATTTTGTTGTGGCAAAGACGGTGTGAGGATGCATTGTATTCCCTGCTCACTTTTGGTGCTCGACGGCCTATGCGTCACTTGGCATTAGTTGCAGTGGCAAAGATCATATCCAAGGGAGATGGAATATCTGTTTATGCTAGAGCAAACAGCCTTTAAGAATTTTTTTCTGATGGTTCTTGTTACCATAAGGAAAATTCATTTCTTCAATATACTTGCTTTTGAGTTTTTGTCATCCAAATTGGTTCGCTTGTTCAATATACTTGCTTTTGAGTTTTTGTCATCCAAATTAGTTCTCTTGTTTGAATAACTATATAGAACTCAATTTTTGTAAACGATTTGTTATTATTCTATCAATGATTCTTGTTACCATATACCATATGCAAGTTCTTTCATTATGTTGGTCATAATAAATACTTGAGTGATGGAAATTGAATTTTATATTATACTTATTACTATTATTTCTGTTTCATTTTATCTATTACCTTTTTTTTTGTATATTCTTAAGATAAGGTATTTTGAAAGTTAAAAAATAAAGAGAAGGTATTTTTGGTACAATTTGTATATAAATAAGAAAAAAAATGATAGTGATAAAATAAAAGGGATTATAGGAATATTTTTTATGTCGTAGAATCATTAAATAGGGATTATAGGAATATCTTTCATTGAATATTTATAATTTCTTTGAATTTTCAATTAGGTCCTTGTACTTTTTTTTTCTTTTCAATTAGGTCCTTAGGGGTATACAAGTAATTTCACAATTCACTAACATTTTTTTAACGTTTAACGTTAACAAGGACTAAATTAAAAAAAATAATGTATAAGGACCTAATTGAAAAGAAAAAAAGTATAAGGACTTAATTAAAAATTCGGTGAAACTATAGGGACCTGCAGAGTAATTAAACCATATTTAAATTAATTATGAAGTACCAAAAATTGAATAAACAATTATTGTAGGGTCAAATTTAATAATTTAGTGGAGGCAAATAAAAATTATTATTATCATATACTACTAAAAAAATTTTAAATTGTAGTAGAGGCGCTTGCCCCATATACAACCACACATG
>NC_029790.2:87684466-87696492 GCF_000816755.2 Arachis ipaensis
ATATATCCTTTGCATAAAATCCTAGTCCATCTATAATTAGCGATCTGTATTCTGTATCATAATTTATTACTATTTTTTTTTCATGCATTAGTACTAAGGGTGGCAATGGATAGAATAGAATTTGAAATTAACCCTAATCTTATTTGCATGTTGAGATTTTTATATAAATTCAACCATATTTTATTTGCGGGTTGATAATATCCCAACCCTAATTCTACACGTTCTTAATTCGCGAGTATTCAACCTTACTCATGGGTTCCAAAAAAGATGCACCGTTATTATATAACTTGATAATAATTTAAAATAGAACTGACTTTTACGTAAAAAAAAAAGTATTAAATTTTTAATTAATGATATTTTTTTAGTGGCTAATGATTTTTTAGATTTAGTGAGAAGTCTTTGGTCTAACATTCACTTGAAACATATTTTTATATAAATATATAACATATTTTTGAATTTGGAAAACTTGAAATATGATGATGATCAAACATTATTAAAAAAATATTAATTACAAAGTTATTAATTTGATTTTTGATTTCAATTGGTTGTTTAATAATTTTATTGAGTGTGCATATTTTTATTGGGCCAAAAGTCACATGAGTCTAATATGATGAGAAAGTATTAAACCTTGGTGCAAAAATAATTCCAAGTAAAGTGGCTAAATTCTTTATGCATAAGCAAATGTTTATTGGGCAGGAAACTAATGTGAAAGCCAAAACAATGCTTCCTTTTGATCCAACAATTTGTTAGTCCGAAATTGAAGAAGAAAAGAAAGGAAATGGAGCATGCTTGGTTCGGTTACCTACTTTCCCTTGTTGAATGGAATTCAAAATTAAATTGGTTTAAATGCATGTATTGGTAACTGAAAGAAAATTTAAATTGATTTGATGGCATTTACTGCTCCACATGTTACTATGCATAAGGGAATGGAAGTGGGATTTAATTTGTTTTAATTTCATTCATTGCTTCCAAAGTTTCTTCTTTCTTCTCTCTTCTCTCTCTTCTTCGGTCATATCAACAGGAAAGAAGAAGGTAGAAGTTATCAGAGAAATTATCAGAGGAGCTAGGAAGAAGCAAAAGGCTAGGGTGATGGCCTTTGCAAAAGGAAGATCTAAAGCTTGACGTGGCTAAAATTTTTGCCACTAGAGGCAAGATGTGAAGAATAAGTTTCAAGATCTTCATACCAAAAGTAGAAGCAATCGACCTTGGTCAAAGAAGAAGATCTCTGTGGTGAAACTCGTTTTCACTTTTGTTCATCCAAGATAGAAGGTGGCTACTGTAGCTACATGGAGGAAAAAGCAATAATGAAATAGATGGAGCTGTCAAGGATCAAGAGTTCATTAAGGGTCAGAATTCTTTCTTGGGGACAAAGCCAAGATGGAAGGCTCAGATTGATGAAGGTTGATGAGAAGGGATGAGAGAGAGGTACATGTATGTTGATTTGCTTTTGGTTTTCCCTCTCTCTTCTCTCTATCTGAACCGGTTGTGTGTGATGGAGAAGATATTGGTGGCTTGGTTGAACTGGTTTCAACTTTGGAAGCTTCCCCTTCTATAATAAGGGTGAACAGCCAAGGGTTGAAGAAAGGAGAGTAAGTACAGAGTTCTCATAGCTTCCCTAAGCTAACAGAAGTTCTTCTCCTTCAATGTGTTACATTTTATTTTCTTTTCTTTAGTTTTGTCTATCTGAGCCTTATGGTGAAAAAGGCAAATAGAGTGAGGTTTGTAAGAAAAAGCCAGTGAGAGAAAAAAGGCAGATAGTGAAAAATTAAGGAAAAAGCCATAGATGTCTAAGAGTTCTTTTGTACATCTGTGTTGTGTTTCATGATCTTGTGGGAATTTCCTTGTAAGTTGGGTTAGCACTTTGAGGTTGAAAGCTTGGTAGGTGACCAAGTCAAGTTCAGTTTTGGGGATAGATTCTGGACTTGTCCCCGATAGGAATGGCTAGTTTCTAGGGAAGAATTTGTGTATGTAATCAGTTGATTATAGTGAAATTCCGTCACTGTTGTGATGGAGACTGGATGTAGGCTGCATTGCACTTGGCAACTGAAGCAGGATACTTCTGGGTGTGATTCTCTCTTTCTCCTCTACTCCATTTCTGATTTTGTTGCGTAGGAGACAAAATTGAAAAATATCTCCTAACCGGTTATGAGACAATAAGCAGAAACGTCTCCTGAAGCTATCTTAAAAGGTAGAAAATTACACAAAAGAAAAAGGGGCTAAGATTCAACCATCCCCTTCTCTTTGCCACTGATTACCATTAATTGGTATCAGAGTTTGGTCTCAAAGAGATCAAGCTTTGCAGCTTGGAGAAAAGATCCTGATGGCAGCTAATAGTGGCTCAAATCTGGTTGCCTATACTCTGATAAAAGGGCAGTCAAGCAACAAACCTCCATTCTTCAATGAAAAGAACTACAATTACTGGACAGAAAGGATGAAGGTATTTGTTCAATCTGTAGATTATAGACAAGATAATCCTGGAAGGACCACAGTTTCCAACAGCTACAGGTGCAGATGGTGTGGTTACACTCAAAGGCGAAGCCGATTGGAATGAGGAAGACAGAAAGAAAGTAGAGCTCAACGCCAAAGCTGTCAACTTGCTCAACTGTGCGGTCAGCTTCGAGGAATACCGACGGGTATCAAGATGCACAACAGCAAAGAAAATCTGGGACAAACTTCAAATCACTCATGAAGGCACAACCCTAGTAAAGAAGACCAGAATAAACATGCTGAACAGAGAATATGAAATGTTCTCAATGAAGGAAGGAGAGATGATAGATGAACTGTTTGAAAGATTCAACATCATCGTCACTGGCTTAGATGCTATGGGGATCACATATTCAGAATCTGTGCTTGTGAGGAGAATATTGAGATGTCTCACAAAAGAGTGAGAAACCAAAGCAATAGTAATAGCTGAGAGTAGTAACATTGATACTATGACCTATGATGATTTGAGAGGAAATTTACTTGCCTTTGAAAACACATATTTGAAAAAAGATACAAAAAAGAAAGGAATTGCTCTCAAATCTGTTTCTGAACCACTGGATGATGAATCTAGTGATAACTCATCTGAAAATAATTTTGTTTTGTTTGCTAAGAAATTCAGGAAAATGGTGAAGCTAAAGGAACGAAACAAAGGAGGCAGCTCAAGGAAGCTAAAAAGGGATCTCAGCAAAGTAATCTATTACAACTGTAAAGAAGCTGGGCACTTCAAGTCTGATTGTCCAAAACTGAAGAAGGAGGACAAACTGAAAAAGGGAAAGAAGAAAGGTCTCATGGCATCTTGGGAAGACTTAGAAAATGACTCAGATGAGGATGAAGAATCAGAAAATAAGTCTCAAACCTGCCTCATGGCCGATCACGTAGAGCAGGTAGTATTTCTTGACCCTTCCACTGAAGACCTTCATCTTATGATAGATCATCTTTCTGCAAAGATTAAATGTTTCCTAAGTGAAAACCAAGATCTTGAGTCTCAAATAGCAATACTGAAAGTTGAAAATAGTTTTCTTAAAGATAAATTAAGGGAAGCCGAAACTGCTGTTGATCTTGTTGAAAAAAAACAAGCGGTTGAAGGCTGGACTTAAGAGCTGTGAATATCACCATTCTGTAACTGCTAATCTAAATTATTTTGAAGAAAATGAGTGGCTTCATAAAGAGATAAAAAGACTTAAAGAGGACTTAGCCAACTTTGCTCAAAGTTCTGAAAATTTAAATCAACTCTTGACTAGTCAAAAACCTCTTTATGATAAAGCTGGGTTGGGTTTTCACAAATCTGAAAAATTCATTGAAAAGTCTTCTTTTATCAACATGGGATCCTCTTCGGGTGACATAAGGTTTCAAAACCCAACTAACTTTAGAAAAATAGTAACTCAAAAATTTTGTAGATTATGCAATCGGAATGGTCATTTTCCTATTCAGTGTTTTATAAGTGAAAGAATGATTGGAGAAAAGGTTTACAAAATTGTTTGTGATTATAATGGCTTGGGACAAAGGAGATAGTTTGATATCAAAGGATCCAAAAAGATTTGGATACCTAAGGTCACTTAAGTTTGTTTTGTAGGTTTGCCTAGCATCCAAAAGAAAGGACAACATGTGGTATATGGACAGTGGTGCTCTAGGCATATGACCGGAAAGGCAATGTTCTTCATCAAGCTTGATGAGTATGATGGAGGCTTTGTTACTTTCGGTGACAATGGAAAAGGAAAAATAGTGGCCATAGGTAAAGTGGGTATGAGTTTTTCTTCTTTTATTAATGATGTTTTGCTTGTTGATGGATTAAAGCACAATCTACTAAACATTAGCCAATTGTGTGATCTTGGTTATGAGGTTATTTTTAGAAAATTGGATTGCTTAGTTATTTGTGAAAAATCCGGTGAAGTCTTGTTTGAAGCAAAAAGATGTAATAATGTGTATGGATTGACTCTTGAGGATTAAAAGATCAAAAAGTAACATGTTTTACTTCTCTTGAATCTGAAAAATGGCTTTGGTATAAGAAATTGGGTCATGCAAGCATGTACCAAATTTCTAATCTTGTTAAGAAAAACTTGGTTAGAAGAATTTCCAATATTAAATTTGACAAAGATATTACTTGTGATGCTTGTCAACTAGGCAAACAAGTAAAATCTTCTTTTGAACCAAAAGATGGAATTTTCACTAAAAGGCCATTAGAAATGTTGTATATTGATCTTTTTGGTCCAACTAGGACTCAAAGTTTGGGAGGTAAACACTATGGTTTGGTAGTGGTGGATGATTACTCTAGATTCAGTTGGGTTCTCTTCTTAGCTCACAAGAATGATGCTTTTCATGCTTTTTCCACTCTTTGTAAAAAGATTCAAAATGAAAAAGATTTGAAAATTGCCCACTTGAAAAGTGATCATGAAAAAGAATTTGAAAATCAAGATTTTGAAAATTTTTGTGATGATTTTGGTATTGCACACAACTTTTCTTGTCCTAGAACTCCTCAAAAAAATGGGGTAGTTGAAAGAAGGAATAAAAGCCTTCAAGAAATGACTAGGGCAATGCTTTGTGAAAATGATGTTCTAAAATTTTTGTTGGCAGAAGCTGTCGATACAGCTTGTTATATTTTAAATAGAACCATCATTCAAAAAGGTTTAAAGAAAACTCCATATGAGCTATGGAAAGGAACCACCTAATCTTAGGTATTTGTATATTTTTGGATGCAAATATTTTGTTCTTAACAATAAAGAAAATATTGGAAAATTTGATCCAAAATCCTATGAAGGAATGTTTGTTGGATACTCCACTATTAGCAAAGCGTTTAGGATTTACCTCAAGGAACATAGAACAATAGAGAAATCTATACATGTGTCCTTTTGTGATTCTAACTCCATTCCAAGTGCTGTGTTAGAAGATGATGCAGGTTGTGATACTGATGTGAACCAAGAAGCCAGTCAAGATAATCCCATCTCTGTCCAGAAACATCTCATCAAAATGAAGGAGACATTTCGATTTTGTCTTCTGAACAAGCCAGAGAAGCTAGAAACAGGATTGACATCTGAAACTCATCAAGGCAGAACCTTACCTCAAAGGCCTCGAGAATGGAAGTTTTTGAAGGGTTACCCACATGAATTCATCATTGGTGATCCTTCCCAACGCAAAACCACTAGATCCTCAAGCAAGAAGCAAGTAGAACCGAGCAATGTTGCCTTCTTGTCCCAATTGGAGCCTCTCAATGTGAAACAAGATCTTGAAGACCCCTCATGGGTTAAAGCCATGGAAAAAGAGCTGGCACAATTTGAAAAGAATGAGGTGTGGACACTTGTACCAAATCCAAATGATAAGAAGGTAACCGGTACAAGGTGGATTTTTAAAAATAAATTGGTTGAGGATGGTAGTGTTGTTCGTAACAAGGCTAGATTAATGGCCCAAGGTTACGATTAAGAAGAAGGAATTGATTTTGATGAGTCATTTTCCCCGGTAGCTAGAATGGAAGCAATTAGGTTGCTTCTTGCCTATGCTGCCCACAAGGGTTTTCAAGATGTTCCAAATGGATGTCAGATGTGCATTCCTTAATGGTTTTATAGATAGGGAAGTATTTGTGACTCAACCCCTCGGTTTTGAAAGTAAAGAATTTCCAAACCATGTTTTTAAATTATCAAAGGCTCTTTATGGCCTTAGGCAAGCTCCAAGAGCTCGGTATGAAAGGCTTAGTGCCTTCTTATTGGAAAATCATTTTCAAAGGGGCACCACCGATACTACTTTATTTATAAAAGTATCTAATGATAATATCTTACTTGTTCAAGTTTATGTGGATGACATTATGTTTGGTTCAACCAATAAAACCTTGTGTGAAGAGTTTGAAAAACTTATGACTAGTGAGTTTGAAATGAGTTTAATGGGTGAATTAATCTTTTTTCTTGGTCTTCAAATTAAACAAACTCCTAGTGGTATTTTCATTCACCAAGGTAAATATGCAAAAAAGTTAATCAAGAAATTTGGCCTTGAAAACTCCAAACCAATGGGAATACCTATGCATCCAAACACAAAACTTGATAAGGATGAAGATGGCAAAGATATGGAAGAAACATGGTATAGAGGAATGATAGGCTAACTTATGTATCTTACATCGTCTAGACCGGATATTATTCAAAGTGTGGGTGTATGTTCAAGATTTCAATCACAGCCAAAAGAATCCTATCTTTCGGCTGTTAAAAGAATGATGAGATACATTAAGGGCACATATGACCTTGGCTTATGGTATCCAAAATCTAATGAATTTTGTGCAGTAGGTTTTTGTGATGCAGATTATGCGGGTGACCGAGTAGATAGAAGAAGCACTTCTGGAATGTATTGCTTCCTTGGAAGCTCACTCAACATGTGGTCTAGCAAAAAATAAGCCACAGTCGCTTTATCCACTGCTGAGGCCGAATATATCTCTGTGGCAACTTGTTGTTCTCAACTTTTATGGCTTAAAACACAGTTAGAGGATTACAAATTGAAAATCAATAGTATACCTTTGTTTTGTGATAATATGAGTGCTATAAACATTTCTAAAAATCCCGTGCTGCACTCTAGAACTAAGCACATTGAAGTAAGATATCATTTTATTGGAGAACATGTGCAAAAAGGTACTATTGATATCCAATTTGTGAAATCCAAAGAGCAACTTGCTGATATCTTCACTAAACCTCTGCGTGAAGATAGGTTTTGTACATTAAGGAACAGTTTGGGGATGAAGGACTTGAGTTTTATTGAGAAAATATGATTTTCATGCTTCTGTTTGTTTTTATCTCGTAGGCAGCAAGGAGACAAATCTGGGCATATAATGAACAAGCTGTGAATCAGGGGGAGACTGAACTTTAGTGCCTTTGAACTCAAGCCCAACCTACTACCTTTGATCCATTCCATGATATTGGCCCGTTTTCATTTTCTTTTCATCATGTTTTTATTAAAATAATTTTAAATATTTTTTGGAAGGTTATCACATCATATCTTCATAAGGGGAGTTCATGTCAAATCAAAATCTTTTCCCTTATTCTCTCCCATGTTTCAAGAAAAAGACATTTCAGTTATTTGTTTTAATTTTAAAATTTCTTTGATTGAAAACCGTTTCCATTAAATGCTTGTTATTTTAAATGATATTCTCTCCACTCAGCATTTAATGCGTTGTAACCTCTCCTCACCTTCCATCCTCTTCGGCCTCTCTTCATCTTCCTATTCTGTAATTCATCTCTTTCATCATGAGAAAGAAGTTAGCCACACGAAAAAGCAACCGAACCCCCTCTATCAAAAATCCTTCATCTTCTTCTGCTCCTCAAACTCACACTCACATTCATATTCACTCTCCCTCATCCTCATCTCCCTCTTCTCACTCAACAGGTTCCATGAGGAAAAAGGTTATTCATCCAAGAAGCTCATCTCACAAGAAGGATGCAAAATAAAAGGAGTCAATGCCCGAGGAGGAAAAAGCGCCGCTGTCTCCACCACCACGTCCCTCTCCACCTCCACGGTGCTCCACACCCCATCCCTCAGGCTATTCTGCACACTCTCATCGATCAAAGCGCTACACTCTTCACAACACCCGAGAACCCCCTAATCTTGATTTCTTGGAATTCAAGAACAAGTATGGTAAGAGTCATTCTCATTTTGACCTTTATCAGTTTATCTCCTGTGCTGCTTATGAGTTCCATTCTAAGGTGTTGGTGAACCGTCCTTTATGTGCTTCGTTTGCTATTAACTTGGAAGCTCTTACTGAAAAGGACATTGATTTTTCACAAAATTTTTAAGATTTGAAATGGACACCAATTTTCAAAATTAGAAAGCCTGTTTATCCCAACTTAGTAAGAGAGTTTTATGCAAACTTAATCTTTTATGACGGTGAACTTCACTCTTACATTAAAAAGGTCCATCTTTCTTTAAATCATGAAACCATAAGCACTGCCTTGGGATATCAAGATGAGGGGGCCCGAGCTTATATGACTAGAAAATGGGATAACCAAGTTGGTGTTTCCCTTCAAGATGCTATGGCTAGGGTGTGTGAAAACTTCTCGTCTCTAGATGGTTCCACCTTGACTCATAAAGCTCTCGGACCTATGAGAGCTCTGTTGCATCGGATCATTACACATGTCATCATGCCACAAGGTGGCTCTTATCAGAGAGTCACATTTTATGATACTCTTGTGTTATTTTTCATTCTGATCTCTTCCTCCATATCATTTGCATATCTCATGATCAGACATATTTGAAACTGTGTTCGGAGTGACAAAAAGTACAATCTGTCTTATGGCATGTTTCTTACATGTATTTTTGAGCACTTTAATATTGATCTTACTAATGAGCCAGTGGAGAATAAGGTTTCCATGATCAAAGGTGGAGGTGTTCCTAAGGCTGCCAAAGGAAAGAAGGGTAAAAATTCTAAGGCATCTGAGGTCTATGAAAGCGAAGAGGAGAGTATTCCTCCTGAAACCTCTCGGTTCTCTGAAACTATTAAGGATGTTCTCACTGAGTTTTCTAATATGTCCAACCTCATGGCAAAGTCATACAAAGAGGCTAGGAAACAAGCCTTTGAAAATGAAAAGGCATGGACGAAATGCCATGAAAGGGTGAATCTGCTCATCAAGCATATGAAGACTGTAGAAAAGGACACGGTCCATACCGATGAGGAAGATGACCTTCTTGATTCGGATGTCAATCTCTCTGATGCCTGAAGATTTATTCTCTGCTGCTCATGGACATAAAATTTGTTTGGTGTTATGGACTTAGTTTATTTTGGACTGTTTTATTTGAACTGTTTATTTTGATTTGGATGACTGTAACCATAACTTAACTACTTGTTCTGTTTAATGATTATGGATTGCATTGCATTACTTCTCACAATATTTTTTGCAGGGTCCCTCCTTGATGACAAAAGGGGGAGGAAAATTAAAAAGAAAAGAAAAAGGGGCTGATTTGTTGAAAATAGAGTTGGGACTGCCAATCCAATTCTTGTGCTATGATTTCTAATTTTTTAGTTTTTTGATGATTATTGCTTCATGCCAATTTTTCTGATGCTCTGTTTTGATGGCTATATGTTTCATTTGCTTGATTTATTGCTTTGATTAGCAAGAAATATTTTTGTTGGCAGGGATTTGTTTGAACATGTTAATATAAGCAGTATGTTGAGTCTTGATCTTTTGTTAAAATGTACTCTGAATGTACTCTGGCATACTCTATTTTACAAGAACATTATTTGAGCAGCATGTTATCTGAAGGATAACAAATTAAGTCTTGATTATTTGCTCAAAAATCATTTTTTAACATGTTTTTGTTTGAAAAGTTCCATATGGTGAATACATAAATTTCTTTTGGAACTACTTGAAGTATGTTACAGGTATTGCTTCCACTAAAAAAAGTGCACACATTAAGGGGAGCTATATGATAAATGGAAAGGGGGAGGATTCAAAATCTTCAAGGGAGTTCTCTTAATCCTTAACCTTTTTCAATTCATTCTTTAATAATGTTTGTCATCAAGGGGGAGATTGTTGAGTTTGAAAAACTTGAAATATGATGATGATCAAACATTATTAAAAAATATTAATTACAAAGTTATTAATTTGATTTTTGATTCCAATTGGTTGTTTAATAATTTTGTTGAGTGTGCAGATTTTTATTGGGACAAAAGTCACATGAGTCCAATCTGATGAGAAAGTATTCAACCTTGGTGCAAAAATAATCCAAGCAAAGTAGCTGAATTATTTTTGCATAAGCAAATGCTTATTGGGCCAGGAAACTAATGTGAAGCCCAAAACAATGCTTCCTTTTGATCCAACAATTTGTTGGTCCAAAATTGAAGAAGAAAAGAAAGAAAATGGAGCATGTTTGGTTCGGTTACCTACTTCCCCTTGTGGAATGGAATTCAAAATTAAATTGGTTTAAATGCATGCATTGGTAACTGAAAGAAAATTTAAATTGATTTGATGGCATTTACTGCTCCACACGTTACTATGCATAAGGGAATGAAAGTGGAATTTAATTTGTTTTAATTTCATTCATTGCTTCCAAAGTTTCTTCTTTCTTCTCTCTCCTCTCTCTCTCTTCTTCGGTCATGTCAACAGGAAAGAAGAAGGTAGAAGTTATCAGAGAAATTTTCAGAGGAGCTAGGAAGAAGCAAAAGGCTAGGGTGATGGCCTTTGCAAAAGGAAGATCTGAAGCTTGGCATGGCTAAGATTTTTTCCACTAAGGGCAAGATGTGAAGAAGAAGCTTCAAGATCTTCATACCAAAAGTAGAAGCAATCGGCCTCGGTCAGAGAAGAAGATCTCTGTGGTGAAGCTCATTTTCACTTTTGTTCATCCAAGACAGAAGGTAGCTACTGTAGTAACGTGGAAGAAGAAGCGAAAATGGAACAGATGAAGCTATCAAGGATCAAGAGTTCATCAAGGGTCAGAATTCTTTCTTGGGGACAAAGTCAAGATGGAAGGCTCAGATTGATGAAGCTTGATGAGAAGGGATGAGTGAGAGGTACATGCATTTTGATTTGCTTTCCATTTTCCCTCTCTCTTCTCTCTATCCGAACTGGTTGTGTGTGATGGACAAGATGTTGGTGGCTTGGTTGAACCGGTTTCAACCTTGGAAGCTTCCCTTTCTATAATAAGGGTGAACGGCCAAGGGTTGAAGCAAGGAGAGTAAGCACAGAGTTCTCATAGCTACCCTAAGCTAACAGAAGTTCTTCTCCTTTAATGTGTTACATTTTATTTTCGTTTCCTTAGTTTTGTCTGTCTGAGTCTCATGGTGAAAAAGGCAAACAGAGTGAGGTTTGTAAGAAAAAGCCAGTGAGAGGAAAAAGGCAAAGAGTGCAAAATTAAAGAAAAAGCCATAGATGTCTAAGAGTTCCTTTGTACATCTGTGTTGTGTTTCATGATCCTGTGGGGATTCCCTTGCAAGTTGGGTTAGCACTTTGCGGTTGAAAGCTTGGTAGGTGACCAAGTCAAGTTTAGTTTTGGGGATAGATTCTGGACTTGTCCCGGATAGGAATGGCTAGTTTCTAGGGAAGAATTTGTGTATGTAATCAGTTGATTATAGTGAAATTCTGTCACTGTTGTGATGGATACTGGATGTAGGTTGCATTGCACTTGGCAGCTGAACCAAGATACTTTTGGGTGTGATTCTCTCTTTCTCTTCTACTCCATTTCTGATTCTGTTGTGTCGGAGACAAAATTGAAAAATATCTCCTAACCGGTTATGAGACAAAAAGAAAATATCTCTTGACTTGTTATGAAATAAAAAGTAGAAATATCTCCTGAAGCTATCTTAAAAGGCAGAAAGTTACACAAAAGAAAAAGAGGCTAAGATTCAACCCCCACTTCTCTTAGCTACTGATTACCATCACATCTAAATATATAGAGTGTAGATTAGTCAGATAGAGTTGAGGCTCAATCCACACCCTATCCGACCCGCACGAGAATCCTACCCGCACCCTATCTGACCCTATTCAAGTAGGGTCGAATTGAGTACCTGTGGATAGGGTGCATGTTGCCACCCCTAATTAATATTAATATAATATTTTGCTATTATGTCAAGTCATGTTGAAATA
>NC_029790.2:87697950-87700606 GCF_000816755.2 Arachis ipaensis
TTCACACTTTCGTAGTCATTCTTTTCTTGAGATACATACCTCGTCTCTGTTACAATTATTGCTGCATGAATCTAAGAAGACATCCTGCCCTCACTGCTCAAGGATTATAACAATGAAAACTAAAATCAGATCAAAATGACCAGCAGCAGTGACATTATGTTTATTTACAGATAACTAGTGTTTATGTCTCTAATAATATTATAGAATAGTTTTATTCATTTAATTATTTTTTAAGATAAAAGATATATCAATTATTTATATTTATGGTGTTATTATATTTGCAAATATTTTTGTAATCAAATCTAACTAAATTGGTACAAGTTTAGTAAAAATAAAAAAAGGTACATATGTGCTATAGGCTTTTCCTTCTCCGTGCTTCTTTAACACAGAAATTTTTGTTGGAGAGCACATAAACTTATTGATATAGGACTAATGAGCGGATAATTTATACCCTTTTGGCATTGTTTTTACATAGTTTTTAGTATGTTTTATTCACTTTTTATTATATTTTTATTAGTTTTTATTCAAAAATCACATTTCTGGACTTTACTATGAGTTTGTGTGTTTTTTTGTAATTTCAGATATTTTCTGGCTGAAATTGAGGGACCTGAGCAAAAATCTGATTCAGAGGCTGGAAAAGGACTGCAGATGCTGTTGGATTCTGACCCTCCTGCACTCGAAATAGATTTTCTCGCGATACAGAAGTCCAATTGGCGCGCTCTCAATTGCGTTCGAAAGTAGACATCCTGGGCTTTTCAGCAATATGTAATAGTCCATACTTTGTCCGAGATTTGATGGCCCAAACTGGCGTCCAAAGTCAGCCTAAAACTTTCTGGCGTAAAACGCCAGAACTGGCACCAAAGCTGGCGTTTAACTCCAGGAACAACCTAAGCACGAAAAAGCTTCAATGCTCAGCCCAAGCACACACCAAGTGGGTCTCGGAAGTAGATTTTTGCACTATCTGTACTTAGTTACTCATTTTCTGTAACCCTAGGTTACTAGTTTAATATAAAAACTACTTTTAGAGATTCATTTTAGTAAATTATGAGATTTTTTCACTTCATTTGTATCTTTGACGGTATGAGTCTCTAATTCTATTCTAAGATACTCACTCGTACTTCAATATGGAGAATATGATGATCTGTGACACTCATCATTATCCTCAACCCTATGAACGCGTGCCTGACAACCACTCCATTCTATCTGAGCTCAACGTAGTCATTGGGCGATAGCTTGAGTGCGTATCTCTTGGGTTTCTAATCCACGGACCGAGTCTGGAGGTTAGAACCTTCGTGGTATAGGCTAGAATCATTGGCAGCATTCCTGGGATCCGAAAAGTCTAAACATTGTCTGTGGTATTCCGAGTAGGATTTGGAAGGGGATGATTGTGACGAGCTTCAAACTCGCGAATGTTGGGCGCAGTGACAGTGTGAAAAAGGATAATGGTCCTATTCTGACGCTAGTGAGAACCGACAGATGATTAGCCGTGTGGTGACAGCGCTTGGTATTTTCCATCCGAGAGGATCATACAGCCTACTATGGAAGGATGCCATGTGTGTTTGGAGAAGAAGACAATAGGATAGTAGAGATTCAGATGATAGAGCATCTCTGGAACCTCAGCCTGTTTCTCATTACTGAATCACAAGTACTGTTTATTTTATGTTATTTATTTTTCATAATATAATTACTCTTATCATTAATCTCCTGACTAAGATTTACAAAATAACAATAGCTTACTTCAAGCCAACAATCTCCGTGGGATTGACCCTTACTCACGTAAGGTATTACTTGGACGACCCAGTGCACTTGCTGGTTAGTTGTGCAGAGTTGTGAGAAGTGTAATCACAATTTCGCCTACCAAGTTTTTGGCGCCGTTGCTGGGGATTGTTCGAGTTTGGACAACTGACGGTTTATTTTGTTGCTTAGATTAGGAAAAAATTGTCTTTTTGGTTTAGAGTCACTAACATTGAGTCTTCTATTATTGTTTTTGGTTAAAATTTTAAAATCCTTATTTTATTTTTCTAAACTATTTTCGAAAATTTTTAAAAACCAATAAATTCATAATTTAGTCTTTTGTTTGAGTTTAGTTTCATATTTTAAGTTTGGTGTCAATTGCATGATTTTATTTTTCTTTCAATTTTCGAATTATATGTTCTTAGTTGTTTATTGATCTTCAATTTGTTCTTGATAATTTTCCTTATTTGATCTTTAAAATTTCTTGTTTGGTGATTGTTGCTATTTATCTTATACATTTTCAAATTATTAGCGTCCAAAATATAAAAATTTTTAAGTTTGGTGTCCTTTGGGCTTCTATTTTCTTAAAAATTTTTAAAATTTGTTCTTGGTGTTCATCTTGACATTCAAAGTTTTCTTGTTTGTTTTCTCTGTTTTGATCTAAAAAAATTCTAAGTTTGGTGTCATTCTATTGTTTTTCTCTTTCCTCATTAAAGTCAAAAATATCTCTTCTCTTCATTTAATTGAATTTTCGAAAATTTCAATTAAAAATTCAGATTTTTATTTTAAAATTTTTATTTTATCTTATCCTAAGCTTTAAAATTTCAAAATTCAAAATCTTCTTCAAAAATCAAATCCAAAGTTTTTCAAATCCTCTTAATTAATTAATTATTTTAGTTTTCGAATTTCTTTTACCTTTTAC
>NC_029790.2:87700682-87702563 GCF_000816755.2 Arachis ipaensis
AAATATATTTTATTTGCAATCCACATCATCTCCCTTTCTCCATCATGGACCTAAGTGGAAATGAACAGTCCAGAAGGACTCTGGAGTCATATGCTAACCCCATTACTGCTGCATATGGAAGTAGTATCTGTATACCCCCCATCAAGGCCAGCAGTTTTGAGCTAAATCCTCAGCTCATTATCATGGTGCAGCAAAATTGCCAGTATTCCGGTCTTCCACAGGAAGAACCTACTGAGTTTCTGGCACAGTTTTTATAAATTGCTGACACAGTACGTGATAAAGAAGTGGATCGGGATGTCTACAGATTATTACTGTTTCTATTTGCTGTAAAAGATCAAGTTAAGAGGTGGTTAAATAACCAACCCACAACAAGCATAAGAACATGAAAACAGTTATCAGATAAATTTCTGAATCAATATTTTCCTCCAAAAAGGATGACACAGCTAAGACTGGACATCCAAGGCTTTAAACAAGAGGATCATGAATCTCTTTATAATGCCTGGGAGAGGTACAGAGGGATGCTAAGGAAATGCCCCTCTGAAATATTTTTAGAGTGGGTGCAGTTAGACATCTTTTACTATGGGCTTACAGAAAAAGCTCAAATATCTCTAGATCACTCAACTGGTGGATCTATACATATGAGAAAGATAATTGAAGAGGCTCAAGAGCTCATTGATACAGTTGCTAGAAATCAGCATCTGTACTTGAGTAATGAGTCCTCCTTGAAAGAAGAGGCTAAAGCAGTATCCACTGAACTTAGTCCTCAAGAACAAGTTGCTAAACTCAATCAGCAATTGCTTATTATAACAAAACAGTTCATAGAATTCAAAGAGATGCTCCAAGACACTAAAAATGCCAACCAAAATATGGAAGCACAATTGGATCAGACAAGACAGCAGCTATCTAAACAGATAACAGAAGAATGCCAAGCTGTTCAATTAAGGAGTGGAAAAACACTGAATGTATCAATCCAAGATAGCAGGAAGCCAAGAAAGGAACAGCTAATAAAGGATAACCAAACCACTACCCAAAATCCCTCTGAGGACAGTAAGAGCCCAGAGAGGAATGATTCTGATGTTCAAACGCCAGAAAATGGTGAAAAGGTGGCGTTAAACGCCCAAGGGATGGCCAGTTCTGGCGTCCAAATGCCAGAAAAGGGTGGCAATCTGGCATTAAACACCCATGCAGCCCCCAATTCTGGCGTTTAAATGCCACTAAGGGATCAGACACCTGCAAGTGCTGATAACCACCCCCTTAAGCAAGCTTCTCCAACCACTTCTGTAGGAAATAAACCTACAGCAACTAAGGTTGAAGAATACAAAGCCAAGATGCCTTATCCTCAGAAACTCCGCCAAGAAGAACAGGATAAACAATTTGCCCGCTTTGCAGACTGGTGCACGAAATTGTGATGTCCAAGCTCGAACAATCCCTGGCAACGTGAGCAACTTGGTACGCGTAATCGTGATTACACTTTAATTATGTAAAATTCATGGCTCTTTCTTTCCCTGGCAATGGCGCCAAGAACATGGTGCCAATACCATGGTTCACAACTTCGATACAACTAACCAGCAAGTGCACTGGGTCGTCCAAGTAATACCTTACGTGAGTAAGGGTCGAATCCCACGGAGATTGTCGGTATGAAGCAAGCTATGGTCACCTTGCAAATCTCAGTTAGGCAGATATAAAATTGATAATGGTGTTTTCGAATATTAATTAATAGAATAGGGATAGAAATACTTATGTAATTCATTGGTGAGAATTTCAGATAAGTGAATGGAGATGCTTTTCGTTCCTCTGAACCTCTGCTTTCCTGCTATCTTCATCCAATCAGTCTTACTCCTTTCCATGGCTGGCTTTATGCAAGGGCATCAAGGGCATCAC
>NC_029790.2:87708124-87721523 GCF_000816755.2 Arachis ipaensis
ATGGACCTTGACTTTAACCGCTCAGTCTCAAGTTTTCACTTGACACCTACACGCCACAAGCACATGGTTAGGGACAGCTTGGTTTAGCCGCTTAGGCCAGGATTTTATTCCTGTAGGCCCTCCTATCCACTGATGCTCAAAGCCTTGGGATCCTTTTTATTTCCCTTGCCTTTTGTTTTTAAGGGTTATTGGCTTTTTGCTCTTGCCTCTTGGTTTTAAGAGCTTTGGCTTTTTCTGCTTGCTTTTTCTTTTTCTTTTTTTTTTCTTTCTATTTTTTTTCTATTTTTTTCTGCAAGCTTTGTTCTTTGCTGCTTTTTCTTGCTTCAAGAATCATTTTTATGATTTTTCATATATTTATTTTGTGACTCCATATGATCATGAACCTAAGAAAACATGATAAACAATAAAAATAAGAATTAGATAGACATTGGGTTGCCTCCCAACAAGCGCTTCTTTAATGTCAGTAGATTGATAGTGGGCTCTCATGGAGCCTCACGGATGTTCAGAGCATTGTTGAGACTCTCCAACACCAAACTTAGAGTTTGGTTGTGGCCTCCCAACACCAAACTTAGAGTTTGACTGTGGGGGCTTTGTTTGACTCTGCTTTGAGAGAAGCT
The DNA here is from genome assembly GCF_000816755.2 of Arachis ipaensis. Taxonomy (NCBI): domain Eukaryota; kingdom Viridiplantae; phylum Streptophyta; class Magnoliopsida; order Fabales; family Fabaceae; genus Arachis; species Arachis ipaensis. The sequence goes on from NC_029790.2 coordinate 87,708,742, forward strand.
TTTTCTGCTTCCTCTCCATGGTTGCAGAGGGAGATCCTTGAGTTTTAAACACAAGGGGAGTCCTCATTCCATTGAAGGACTATTTCACCTCTGTCAACATTAATCACAGCTCTTGCTGTGGCCAGGAAAGGTCTTCCTAGGATGATGGATTCATCCTCTTCCTTTCCAGTATCCAGGACTATGAAATCAGCAGGGATGTAAAGGCCTTCAACCTTTACTAACACGTCCTCTACTTGTCCATAAGCTTGTTTTCTTGAACTGTCTGCCATCTCTAATGAAATTTTAGCAGCTTGCACCCCATAGATTCCCAGTTTCTCTATTATAGAGAGGGGCATGAGGTTTATTCCTGAACCAAGGTCGCACAGAGCCTTAAAGATCATGGTGCCTATGGTGCAGGGTATTATGAACTTTCCAGGATCCTGTCTCTTCTGAGGCAATGTCACTTACAGTGGCCTTAGACAGATCAGAGACTAAGTTTGCCAGATTAGAAGTATAAGTTTGCCAGATCAGAGACTAAGTTTGCCAGATTACAGCAGTCCTTCTTCAACCTCTGAATCTGATTTCTGCTCAAGTCCCTCAATTTCAGTCAGAAAATACCTGAAATCACAGAAAAACACACAAACTTATAGTAAAGTCCAAAAATGTGAATTTAACATAAAAACTAATGAAAACATCCCTAAAAGTAACTAGATCCTACTAAAAACATACTAAAAACAATGTCAAAAAGCGTATAAATTATCCGCTCATCACAGACTATCTCAGGACTCTTGAAATAAAGATTCCGTTTGCAGAGGCACTTGAGCAAATACCCTCTTATGCTAAGTTCATGAAAGAGATCTTGAGCCATAAGAAGGATTGGAGAGAAACTGAAAAAGTTTTCCTCACTGAAGAATGCAATGCAGTCATTTTGAAAAGCTTACCAGAGAAGCTTAAAGATCCCGGAAGCTTTATGATACCATGCACATTAGAGGATGCTTGTACCAAGACAGCTTTGTGTGACCTTGGGGCAAGTATCAACCTATTACCTGCATCTACTATCAAAAAGCTTGGCTTGACTGATGAAGTTAAACCAACCCGGATATGCCTCCAACTTGCTGATGGCTCTATTAAAATCCCATCAGGCATAATTAAGGACATGATTGTCAAGGTTGGGCCATTTGCCTTTCCTATTGACTTTATACTGCTGGAAATGGAGGAGCACAAGAGTGCAACTCTCATTCTAGGAAGACCTTTCCTAGCAACTGGATGAACCCTCATTAACGTCCAAAGAGGAGAGATAACCCTGAGAGTCAATGAGGATGAGTTTAAGTTGAATGCTGTCAAAGCTATGCAGCATCCAGACACACCAAAAGACTGCCTGAGCGTAGATGTCATTGACTCCTTGGTGGAAGAGGTCAATATGACTGAGAGTCTCGAATCAGAGCTAGAGGACATTTTTAAGGAAGTTCAGCCTGATCTGGAGGAACCAGAGAGAACGGAAGAACCTCTGAAAACTCCTCATGAAGAGGATAAGCCTCTTAATCCCAAGCTCAAACCACTACCACCATCCCTGAAATATGCATTTCTGGGAGAAGGTGACACTTTTCCGGTGATCATAAGCTTTGTTTTAAATCCACAGGAAGAGAAAGCACTCATTCAGGTGCTAAGGACACACAAGACAGCTCTTGGTTAGTCCATAAGTGATCTTAAGGGCATTAGCCCAGCAAGATGCATGCAAAAGATCCTATTGGAGGACGATGCTAAGCCAGTGGTTCAACCACAGAGGCGGCTAAATCCAGCCATGAAGGAGGTGGTGCAGAAAGAGGTCACTAAGTTATTGGAGGCTAGGATTATTTATCCTATTTCTGATAGCCCCTGGGTGAGCCCTGTCCAAGTCCCAAGAAAGGAGGCATGACAGTGGTTCATAATGAAAAGAATGAACTGGTTCCTACAAGAATAGTTACAGGGTGGCGTATGTGTATTGACTATAGAAGGCTCAATACAGCCACCAAGAAGGATCATTTTCATTTACCATTCATAGACCAGATGCTAGAGAGACTAGCAGGTCATGAATACTACTACTTTTTGGATAGCTATTCAGGTTATAACCAAATTGTAGTAGACCCTCAAGACCAAGAGAAAACAGCATTCACATGTCCATCTGGAGTATTTGCCTACAGAAGGATGCCATTTGGTCTGTGCAATGCACCTACAACCTTTCAGAGGTGCATGCTCTCTATATTCTCTGATATGGTAGAGAAGTTTCTGGAAGTCTTCATGGATGATTTCTCAGTATTTAGAGACTCATTCAGCTCCTGCCTTGACCATCTAGCACTTGTTCTAAAAAGGTGCCAAGAGACTAACCTGGTTTTACACTGGGAAAAATGTCACTTTATGGTGACTGAAGGAATTGTCCTTGGGCACAAAATTTCGAACAAGAGAATAGAGGTGGATCAAGCTAAGGTAGAGGTAATTGAAAAATTACCATCACCTACCAATATTAAGGGAATTAGAAGCTTTCTGGGGCATGTAGGATTCTATAAGAGGTTTATAAAGGATTTTTCAAAAATTATAAAACCTCTGAGCAATCTGCTAGCTGATGACATGCCATTTGTCTTTGACACGGAGTGTCTACAGGCGTTCGAAACTCTGAAAGCTAAGCTGGTCATAGCACCAGTTATTTCTGCACCAGACTGGACATTATCATTCGAACTAATGTGTGATGCCAGTGACCATGCTATTGGTGCAGTATTGGGACATAGGCATAACAAGCTTCTGTATGTCATTTATTATGCTAGCCGTGTTTTAAATGATGCACAGAAGAATTACACAACCACAGAAAAGGACTTACTTGCAGTGGTTTATGCCATTGACAAGTTCAGATCTTATTTAGTAGGATCAAAAGTGATTGTGTATACTGACCATGCTGATCTAAAATATCTCCTCACAAAGCAGGATTCAAAACCCAGACTCATAAGATGGGTGTTGCTTCTGCAAGAGTTTGATATAGAAATAAGAGACAGAAAAAGAACAGAGAACCAAGTAGCAGATAACCTGTCCCGGATAGAACCAGTAGCAGGAGCGTTCCTCCCTCCTACTGAGATCTCTGAAACCTTCCCAGATGAGCAAGTCTTGCCATTCAGGAAGCACCATGGTTTGCAGACATTGCAAACTATAAAGCTGTGAGATTCATACCCAAGGAGTATAGCAAGGTGCAAACGAAAAAATTGATTTCTGATGCAAAATACTACTTATGGGATGAACCATATCTCTTTAAGATGTATGCAGATGGAATGATCCGTAGATGTGTGCCTAGAGAAGAGACATAGAAGATCCTATGGCATTGCCATAGATCACAATATGGAGGACATTTAGGAGGTGAGCGAACAGCCACCAAAGTTCTCCAGTGTGGCTTCTACTGGCCTACTCTCTATAGAGACTCCCGAGAGTTTGTACGTAACTGTGACAGTTGCCAGAGAGCTGGTAACCTGCCTCACAGTTATGCCATGCTTCAACAAGGGATCTTAGAGATTGAGTTGTTTGATGTATGGGGTATTGACTTCATGGGGCCTTTCCCACCATCATACTCAAACACTTATATTCTGGTGGCAGTAGACTATGTATCTAAATGGGTAGAGGCAATTGCAACACCCACTAATGATACTAAGACAGTGATGAAGTTCCTCCAGAAGCATATCTTCAGCAGGTTCGGTGTCCCTAGGATACTGATCAGCGATGGAGGCACTCATTTCTGCAATAAACAGCTTGACTCTGCTCTGGTCCGATATGGAATTAACCATAAAGTGGCGACTCCATATCATCCACAAACAAATGGGCAGGCTGAAGTCTCAAATAGAGAACTAAAACGAATCCTGGAGCGAACTTTAAATGCCCGTAGAAAGGATTGGGCAAGAGGTCTGGATGATGCTCTGTGGGCATACAGAACAGCATTCAAGACTCCTATAGGGACCTCTCTATACCAGCTTGTGTATGGAAAAGCCTGTCATCTGTCAGTGGAACTGGAACACAAGGCCTACTAGGCAACCAGGTTCCTAAACCTTGATACTAAGGTAGCTGGAGAGAGGAGATTACTCCAGTTGAATGACCAGGAAAAATTCAGACTCAATACTTTCGAAAATGCCAAAATTTATAAGGAGAAAGCAAAAATATGGCATGACAAAAGGCTATCATCTAGAGTCTTTGAGATAGGACAGAAGGTCCTGCTGTTTAACTCTAGGCTCAGATTGTTCCTCGGGAAATTGAAATCCCGGTGGAGGGGCCCATATGTGATTACAAGTGTGTCACCATATGGCTATGTAGAACTTCAAGATATTGATTCTGACAAAAAGTTCATTGTTAATGGACAAAGAATCAAACATTATCTTGAGGGCAATGTTGAGCAAGAATGCTCAAAGTTGAGACTAAGTTAAAAGCTCAGTAAAAGTCCAGTTAAAGACAGTAAAGAAGCGCTTGCTGGGAGGCAACCCAGCCATTATCAATAATTAGATGTTTGTAATAGTTAGATAAGTCTTTTTAATTTTGTTTTCATTGTTAATTAATATATTTTCAGTGAAAAAGTCAGGAAAATGGAGGTTCAAGACATAAAACAGAGAAATCATGGAGGAAAGAAGTTCACTGGCGTCAAAACGCCAGTAAAGGTATCATTTTGGGCGTTAAACGCCAGAATAGGCAGCATTCTGGGCGTTTAACGCTAGAATTGGCAGCATTCTGGGCGTTCAAAAAAATGCCCAGTGAAGAAAGATTTCTGGCTTTTAACGCCAACCAGGGTACTTGGCTAGGCGTTAAACGCCCAAAAGGGCCACCAGATGGGCGTTAAACGCCAGAATGGATATCATTCTGGGCGTTTAACGCTAGAACAGTTAGGGGATAGGTAATTTCATTTTCAATTCAATTTTTTTAAAATTTTCATGTTTTAATTCAAAATTTTTTGCATCAATTTAGCACAAACATTCATTTTTCAAGTTCCATTCTCAAAAATTAATAATCTCATAAAATCTTTTTAATTCTTCTCCAAATCTTTTCAATTCTTTTCAAAAATTCATTCATCTTTCCAAATCCTTTTCAAATTTTTTTTACTAATTTATATTATCTTTTATTTTCTAGAAACATAAACAAAAATTCAGATTTAACTTCCTCATATCCTTCTCCTATTTTTTAAATTTTTGAAAAGAATCTCATCTTTCTCATATCATGTTTATCTTTTATCAATCATATCTTTCAATCGTATCTTTTTCTCTTTTTTATTTTATTTTTTTATTTTTTCGACCTCATTCCTTCCCTCCCCTTTATTTATAAATTCGGCCACCCCCTTTTGGTTCATCATTGGAATCCTTCTCTCCATCTATTCATCTTCTTTCTTTCTATTTTGCTTGAGGGCAAGAAAAGCACTAAGTTTGGTGTGATTTCCGTGATCCCTAAGCCAAAATAAACAAAGCTCATGGCTCCCAAAGGAAAATAAACCACTTCAAGAGGCAAGAAAAAAGGCAACTCAAAGCCACTTTGGATGCATGAGAAATTCTGCACCAAAGAACATGCAGACCACTACCTCAAAATAGTATGCAGAAGATCAGTGATCCCGGAAGTTAGATTCAATCTGAAAGAAGATGAATACCCAGAGATCCAAGAGCAGATTCAAAAAAGGGGCTTGGAAGTCCTGGCTAATATTGAGATACCTGTTGGAAGAAACATGGTACAAGAATTCTATGCAAATCTGTGGATGACAGAGAAGCAAAGATTAGAGGGAACTGCTTTCTACACCTTCTGGACTATGGTCAGAGGGAAGATTATTTACGTCCACCTGGACAAAGTGAGAGAAGTTCTTAAACTCTCTCAACTGCAAGATGATCCAGAGTCCTTTAATAGGAGGATGGCCAAGGATAAAAGGCTAGATCAAGTTCTAGAGGACATATGCCTCCCTGGAACCAAATGGATTACCAATTCAAAAGGTGTCCCAAACTAGTTAAAGAAAGGAGATCTTAAACCAGTTGCCAGAGGTTGGCTGGATTTCATTGAGCGCTCTATACTCCCAACCAGCAACCGATCTGAAGTCACTGTCAAGAGGACAGTGATGATTTATTGTATCATGCTAGGGAAGGAGGTAGAGATTCATCAATTGATCCCCATTGAAATTTACACAATTGCAAACAAGGAATCCACTGAGCCCAAATTGGCCTACCCAAGCTTGATTAGTCCGCTATGCAAAGATGTGGGGGTACAGATGGGTGTGGATGAATTTATCCTAGTTGAAGGCCCAATCACCAAAAAAGTGATGGATGGACCTCAAATTCAAGATAACCCCACCAAGAGGGGGGCGCATGAACTCCTTCCAGAAATTTCTCAATTTGACTATTGGGCTCGCTTAGAAGCATCTGTCACCAAGCTGCAAGAAGTTGTGAATCAACTCAAAGAGGAGCAGCAGAATCAAAACAGCATGCTTTGCAAACTGCTCATAGAACAAGAGAAACAAGGGCGTGAGATACAGGAGCTAAAGCGCCAGAAGCTGTCCCTTGAAGAGCCAGGCGTCCCACAAATTGAAGGAGCACTTGCCTCTCCCAATGCAGGTTGTTGAGTCCTAACTCTGTGATAACTTTTGTTATTAGAGATCTATTTTAAGAGTTACATGAGCATTAGTATTAGAGTCATTTATTTTTATGTCCTTAATTTCCTTTCTTTTATTATTATTTGTCTGCTTTTATGCTTATTTCATGTCTTATTCTTATTTCATGATCAATAAATGTTAGAGTCTATGTATTAAAGATATGAATGTCCTATGAATCCTTCACCATTCTTAAATGAAAAAAATGTTTTCTGAAAAAGAAAAAGAAGCACGTGAATTTCGAATTATATCTTGAAAATAATCTAATTATTTTGATGTGGTGGCAATACTTTTTGTTTTATGAATGAATGCTTGAACAGTGCATAATTTTGATATTGTTGTTTATAAATGTTAAAATTATTGGCTCTTTAAAGAATAATGAAAAAGGAGAAATGTTGTTGATAATCTGAAAAATCATAAAATTGATTCTTGAAGCAAGAAAAAGCAGTGAAAAACACAAAGCTTGCGGAAAAAAAAAAAAGAGAGAGAAAGAAAAAGAAAAAGCCAATAGCCCTTTAAACCAAAAGGCAAGGGTAAAAAGGATCCAAGGTTTTGAGCATTAATGGATAAGAGGGCCCAAAGGAATAAAATCCTGGTCTAAGCGGCTAAATCAAGCTGTCCCTAACTATGTGCTTGTGGCGTGAAAGTGTCAAGTGAAAGCTTGAGACTGAGCGGTTAAAGTCGTGGTCCAAAGAAAAAAGAGTGTGCTTAATGGCTACCTCTAACTGGGGACTCTAGCAAAGCTAAGTCACAATCTGAAAAGGTTCACCCAGTTATGTGTCTGTGGCATTTATGTATCCGGTGGTAATACTGGAAAACAAAATGCTTAGGGTCACGGCCAAGACTCATAAAGTAGTTGTGTTCAAGAATCAACATACTGAACTAAGAGAATCAATGACACTATCTGAATTCTGAGTTCCTATGGATGCCAGTCATTCTAAACTTCAAAGGATAAAGTGAGATGCCAAAACTGTTCAGAAGCAAAAAGCCACTAGCCCCGCTCATCTAATTGGAAATAAGCTTCATTGATATTTGGAATTTATTGTATATTATCTTCTTTTTATCCTATTTTGTTTTTAGTTGATTGGGGACAAGTAACAATTTAAGTTTGGTGTTGTGATGAGCAGATAATTTATACCCTTTTTGGCATTGTTTTTACATAGTTTTTAATATGTTTTATTCACTTTTTATTATATTTTTATTAGTTTTTATTCAAAAATAAAATTTCTGGAATTTACTATAATTTTGTGTGTTTTTCTATAATTTCAGGTATTTTCTGGCTGAAATTAAGGGACCTGAGCAAAAATCTTATTCAGAGGCTGGAAAAGGACTGCAGATGCTGTTGGATTCTGACCCTCCTGCACTCGAAATGAATTTTCTCAAGCTACAGAAGTCCAATTGGTGCGATCTCAATTGAGTTGGAAAGTAGACATCCTGGGCTTTTCAGAAATATATAGTAGTCCATACTTTGCCCGAGATTTGATGTCCCAAACTGGCGTCCAAAGTCAGCCTAAAACTTTCTAGCGTAAAACGCCAGAACTGGCACCAGAATTGGAGTTAAACGCCAAAACTGGCACCAAAGCTGGTGTTTAACTCCAAGAACAGCCTAAGCACGAAAAATCTTCAATGCTTAGCCCAAGCACATACCAAGTGGGTTCCGGAAGTAGATTTTTGCACTATCTGCACTTAGTTACTCATTTTCTGTAACCCTAGGTTACTAGTTTAATATAAAAACTACTTTTAGAGATTCATTTTAGTAACTTATGACATTTTTTCACTTCATTTGTATCTTTGACGGCATGAGTCTCTAAACCTCATAGGTGGGGGTGAGGAGCTCTGCTGTGTTTCAATGGATTAATGCAATTACTATTGTTTTCTATTCAATTACGCTTGATTCTATTCTAAGATACTCACTCGTACTTCAATATGGAGAATATGATGATCCGTGACACTCATCATTATCCTCAACCCTATGAACGCGTTCCTGACAACCACTCTATTCTATCTGAGCTCAACGTAATCATTGGGCGACAGCTTGAGTGCGTATCTCTTGGGTTTCTAATCCTCGGACCGAGTCCGGAGGTTAGAACCTTCGTGGTATAGGCTAGAATCATTGGTAGCATTCCTGGGATCCGGAAAGTCTAAACCTTGTCTGTGGTATTCCGAGTAGGATCTGGAAGGGGATTGTGTGGAAAACGATCCAACATAAAACTCACCGGCAAGTGTACCGGGTCGCATCAAGTAATAATAACTCACGTGAGTGAGGTTGATCCCACAGGGATTGAAGGATTGAGCAATTTTAGTTTAGTGGTTGATTTAGTCAAGCGAATAAGAGTTGATTTGAGTGATTTGTATCCAACAAAAGCTAAATTGCATGAAATTAAAGGGAGAGGGATAATTGACAAGAACTTAAAGTGTAGAAGAATTAAAAGAGCTGAATCTTAAAGTGCAAGTAATGTAAATTGCAGAAACTTAGATTGCAAGAAATGTAAATGACTGAAGCTTAAAGTGCAAGAAATGTAAATTGCTTGAATTATAAAAGAAATTGGGAATTTGGATTGCAGAAATGAGACAAGAGAAAGTAAAATGGCATTAAACAGAGAAGCGGAATATGAATTAAAATGGCAACAGATCAAATCGGAAGAGAACAATTGCTTGAAAATTCGAACAGCAAGCAAAATGTAACATCAATTGCAATGGTTCGACAGAAATCACAGATCTCAGGGTTAGAAGAGACTAGAGAACAAGTCTAGATCTCAATCCTTCTTTGATCCAACTAAGAACACAATTGCAAACAAAATGAAAAATGAAAATCAGTAAAGAAACTTGAATTATGCAAGAAAAGGAAACAAAGAGATCTCAAGGGTGAGGTTGAGACAGAATTTCCTCAACTCTTCACTATCAAGACTCAAGCAAGCTTTGCAAAAAAGAAAATAGGAAACCCAGAGAGGAAGAAAACTCAATTCTCCTCCCAATTCTCCAAGATCCAAAGTCCCAATCAAAATTCTAAAAGAGGTAAAAAGTTCAAAGTAAAAGTTCTGGTCTATTCTAAATCAAACTAACTTCTATTTATACACTTCCTTCTATTGATCATTAAGCCTTAAATTTGGGCCTTGGCCTTGATGGAATTGGATTGAAGATAGCCTCAGTTGATTGCTCTTGGACTTGAGAAGAAATCCGTTTGCAATTTGGACTTTGGAGCATTCACGTTTGAGTCAACGTTTGAGGCAAACATTGACTCAAACATTTGCGTGTTAACATTATGCAGAACGGTGCTTTTCTATCACTCACGTTTAAGGTCAAACATGAGCTCAAACGTGCTCCCTCCAAGGCCATTTTGCAGCCAATATTTGACCTCAAGTTTGAGGCAAATGTTGGCGCAAACGTTAAGCCCCCTGGTGTACTTTTGAGCCAACGTTTGACCTCAAGCTTGAGGCAAACGTTGGCGCAAATGTTAAGTCCCCGTGGTATAGTTTTGAGCCAACGTTTGACCTCAAGTTTGAAGCAAACATTGGCGCAAACGTTGGCTTCCTCCAGGGTTAGTTTTTGAGCCAACGTTTGACCTCAAGTTTGAGGCAAATATTGGCACAAATGTTGGCTTCTCCAGCGCTTGTTTTTGAAACAACGTTTGACCTCAAGTTTGAGTCAAAATTTGGTGCAAACGTTGGCTTCTCCAGGGTTCTTCTTAAGCCAACATTTGACCTCAAGTTTGAGGCAAACATTGGCACAAACGTGAGCTCTTCCCAGGGTGGTTTTGCTGCCTTCATTTCCATTGCTGCCATCCCCTTTCTTCAACCTTCCTCCAAGCCTTTTGGTCACCTGTCATCAATCAACAAATGCATCAAAGCTATGCTAAAATCATGAGACTTCTTCTCATCCTTGACATATAAGCAATTATAGCACAAAATCTCATGAAAATGCTTCAATTTACTCAAGGTTGATTGAATATAAATACTCATGAATTTCTACCCAAATGACTTACTTGTAACTCAAGAAAGTGTATAAAAACCTATTAAAAATGAAGGAAAAAGACTAGTAAAACTAGGCTAAAATGCCTTGGCATCTGATGTGGGCGGAAATTGGCGAATTAAGAATGATTATAAAATATGCGTTGCAAGTATAGTTCTCAACTAACCAGAAATCTGCTTATCAATTTAGAAGGGTGTCACAGAAATTAAAATTAAAATACTGGGAGTATGAATCCCAGGTCATCTCCCAACGATTTACAGAAAAGAGTGCTATTTTATTAATAAGATGTTTTCAAAAACGGTTGAGTTGAATGGCAGAAAATTAAATTAGAGAATTTATATAAATTTAAATAAAAGCCTTGACTAGGAGTTGATTAGCTGGAAGCCCTATTCTTGTTGGAGTACTCTCAAGATTAATTGACAATTGAGGGTTATTATGTTTAGTTGTCCCTTACTAAGTAAGGGAAAGTCAAACAAGCTGGAATGCTGTTTCTATCCGCAAGTTTCGATCCACTCTTGGGAGGATTGGTGTTAGTGACTAGAGAGCAATCCAACAATAAACACAATTACAATCTTTCTCTTGAGCATTCCAACTCAAAGGTTCCTTTCAATCAACTCCCCATCAAGTTAGGGAACTACTCGCTCATTGTAAATGTAAAATTCATAACATAAGAAAGGGAATTAAAGAAAGACATGATAAATAATTATCAAAAGATTAATTGAAAATAAAAGTAATTCTTGTATTAATAAATGCTAAAATAATCCAATAGTGAAATTAAGTAAATTAAGGAACATGGAAGAGTAAGAGACAAGTAAAGAGAACGAACTAGAATGTCAAAGTCTTGATGAGGCAATAACTCTTCTCAATATCCCAATGCAAAAACAATGAAAATAACAAATCCTAAAAACTATGAATGTGTAGAGAGAAACCTAAAGGAGAGGAAAACTAGATCTAAAAACTTAAAACTATGCGGAATGAATGTTGTTGTTGGTTTCTGCATGTTCTCTGGCTCTAGTCTGCTTTTCTGGGCCAAAAACTGGGTCAAAATAAGGCCCAAAATCGCCCCCTGCGATCCTGCAGATTATGTAGATCGCGCATGTCACGCGGACGCGTCATTCAGGCGGACGCGTCATTCGGCGTTTCGCTTCTCCACGCGGACGCGTCGTCCACGCCTCCGCGTCGCTTGTGCTATTCCATGCCGCGCGGTCGCGTCATCCATGCGGCCGCGTCACTTCTCGCTGGTCATCTCCTCAATTCCTTGTGTTCCTTCTATTTTTGCAAGCTTCCTCTCCAATCTCCAACTCATTCATGCCCTATAAAGCCTGAAACACTTAACACACAGATCACGGCATCGAATGGAATAAAGGAGAAATAAAATACATTATTAAAAGTCTCTAGGAAGCAAGTTTTTAATCATGCAATAAATTTAGGAAGGAATTATAAATGCATGCTTATTTAATGAATAAGAGGGTAAAGGTCATGATAAAACCACATAATTAAACGCAATACAAACCATAAAATAGTGGTTTATCAACCCCCCACACTTAAACATTAGCATGTCCTCATGCTTTAGTTGAAGGAGATAAAATGAATGAGTAAGAACATGTAAAACCCATGCAATGCAATGCAGCCTATATATGCGAACGAAACTATATGATTCTTGTCCACTTGATCTAAAGTAAATAAGCTCTTCAAAATAGTTACAAATCAAATTCCACTAACTCAATTCTAATAAAGCAAGAGCAGATAAAAATGCAAGAAGATAGCTCATGAAAGCCGGGAACATAGAAATTCAAGCATGGAACCCTCACTGATGATGTATGTATACTCTAGTCTCTCTAGTGTATAGGGTCATCACTCTATCCTTCTCTAATCATGCTCTCTAATTTTTGTTCTTCTCCTAACCAATCAACAACATTTAATATACCAATGCAAACATCATGAGGTCTTTTCAAGGTTGTAATGGGGCCAAGGCAAGGGTAAGGATATATATATGGCTAAGTAAGCTTATAAATTGAATCTTTAATTAACCCAAGCTTTAACATAACCTATATATATTCTATATAACTTTCAAAATTCATACCTAGCTACCCAGAAAATTTCTTTCACATTCCATACTCATGTTTCAACCTTTTATTTTAATTTTATCATACATGCATTGATCTTTGAATGCTTAATTTTACATTGGGGTAATTTTGTCCCCTTATTTATTTATTGA
>NC_029790.2:87721586-87727804 GCF_000816755.2 Arachis ipaensis
CATTCCCTTATTATCTTTTGCTTCCACAATTTCCCATACTTAAATAACACACACAATTCTATCTTAAGCTAACCAAAGATTCAATTTGGGATATATAATTATTTTTTCCTCTTAAGGCTAGTAATGTAGTAAAATATAGAACAAATAAGATTTAAAGGCTCAAAGTGGCTAACAAAGGTAATTGAAAGGGTAGGTTTAATTTGGATAAGTAAGCTAAACAAATAATGGCCTCAATCATATGCAAACATATAAATATAATAAATATTGGACATATAGGATGAAACAAAATATAGATTACAATCATAGAGAAGTAAACACACAAGAATAAAATAATTATGGTTAAATAATGTAACCATTCATAAAGGCTCAAATCTAACAGGTTGTGTGTTCTTTAGCTCAAAAAATCATGTTCCAAATACAACTTCAAGTAAATTTAACATAAAAGAAGTAATTAAAATTAGTGAAATTTTGTTCCAACGATAGGGTCTTAGAAGAAACTTATTGTCTTTTTAATCAAGCAGAACATGCATGCAACTAAATATCCTATTCTACAAAAGAAAAACTAACTAAATATCCTAATTTATTGGTGCTAGGGAAGAGAAATTACCTTCGGAAGTCAGGTACTGACCGACCTCCCCACACTTAAGGCTTTGCACTGTCCTCGGTGCCATCCGTCAAGAACAAAGGTGGGCTGGTGGCAGTATCTCTACAGTCGGGACCATCATGGCTCCTTGTGCTAGTAAAGAAAGTGGAGTCCGGGGTGTCTGAGTCCTTGAATTTTTCCATGATCAGCTCCTTGAGGTATGTGAATCGGCGCTTGTTATGGCGCTCTCTCATCTTAGCTTTCTGTTCATGCTGATCCAATTTTGCAAGTATCTGCTGGAGCAGTTGGTCAGTAGTGAGTGCTTGTGGTGTTGAAGAAGGAATATCTTCAACTGATTCAGTGGGCTGGCTAATAGTGGCTGCTGGAAGTCTAAGGTACTTCCCGTTGGGGACAAACTGATCATCCCGTGGAAGCATGGCTTTGGTGTCCCCAGCTCTGTAGGAGACTGCAGCTGCTGAGACAAGATCTGAGACCAGGGCGGGAAAAGGTAAGTTGTCCGCGATTTGTACGTGTCCCATGGCATTCCGGATATGTCTTGGTAGATTCAGAGGTTGGTCTATAAGGATGCACCATAGTAGAACGGCCATGTCCGCAGTGAAGGAGGACTTGTGAGTGCTCAGAAGGACGTAATGGGACATGATCTATGCCCATACGAGCCTCCAAGGTAAGTGATGAAGCCAAAATTCCCTTAGGGCGGGTACGATGGTATCCGTAGATCCATCTGCTTCCAGGTAGTACGATAACTCTGAGAACGGCGTCCCAGTCAAATTGGTACAGCTGGCGCTTGAGTGCGATTTCTTGAAAGGCATCCAATCCTTCTGGAATAGGGGGAAGACTTAGAACTTTTTGAATGGCCTCTTCTGTAATGGGAACTTGTTTCTGATGGACATAGACAGACTGCAGGGTTGGCAGGTGGAAGTTGGAGTAGAACTCGACTACCCAAGAAAGATTGACCTGCCTTGGCTGTCTCTGTAGGAAACCCCATTGTCTTCGGGCAATTTGCGGCTCAACAAAGGTAGCAATATTGGGCGGGAGGAGAAGAAGGTATTCGTTGTTGTAACTTCTTTCAGCCAGGATGGGGAACATCTGCTCACAGTAGCGATTGGGGAATCGCGCAGTGTCCTTTGCTGGGAAGGCTTTTTCTTTATCATCAACCTTTATGGTCCTCTTAATCTTTTTTGTTGAGGGCTTTACCGCAGTTGAAGAGGGTTCTGCCACTAATGCTCTTTTTGTTCCTCTTCTTGCTGGTTGTTTGGAAGTAGCTTTCTCCTTTCCTTTCTTGGTGGCCATCCTGAAAAAGGGAAGAGAAAGTAACTTAAATTTAAAGTGGTAAAGCAAGGAAGAGGGTGATGTAAGTGATAATTTATGCACAATAAAGAAGGATGACGTTAACACATGGTCCGGACTACATGTGAAAAGTTTATCAATGGAAATATAGCAAGTGCATGTAGGACAATGAAATGCAAGAGGTTTATTGGCATGCAGGCAAAGGCATGAGTAGCATATATCAAGCATTCAATGTCCAATTTAAATATGTTATTACTCGTAACTAACTATCACGTTTGTATTGACAATTAAATTCAATGAATAAAATAGTAAAGGGAATTTGTGAAAAGCAAGCATTGAATATTAGAGTAGAAAAATGTAAAGAAGTTCATAATGCCATATGGACTTTTTCACAAACACATAGCATGCATGTAGAAGAAGTTCTTGAAAATAATAATTTGAACATGCAAGTAATCCCTTAAAAAGCAATATATAATTGTCAAACAAATTTACAATAATCCACAAGCATATAATAATAAATAATGACTCACATAAATTGATAACACCAAGTAAAAAGGAAAAAGAAAGGAAGAAAAAGAAGATATGAGTAATGAAAGTAAAAAGAAAAGAAAAGAAGATAACATAAAAATAAGAAGAATAATAGAAAAGTAAGGAGGGAAGGAGAAAGAAAAAAGAAAAACCTTGTTAATGGGGGGTGAGAGAGAAAGTGTAAAAAGTGAGAAAGAAAGAAGAAGGGAGGAAGGGAAGAAAAAGAGATAAGGAGGGAAAAGAGAAAATAGGATTTAGGGAGAAAAAGATATGATAATTGGCAAATCTGGAAAACTGTGCGGCGCGAGCAACGCGGTCGCGTGAGGCACGCGGTCGCGCGACTTGCGCTTAAACTGAATGACGCGGTCGCGTCGGTCACGTGGTCGCGTGACATGTTTTAGGCTAATGGCACGAGGGTAGCCTCGCACTCGCACAACTCTCTGTTCAAAATCATATTAGTGCCAAATTTTGGGTGACGCGATCGCATGGGGCATGCGATCGCGTGTGTGGGATTTTAGAAGGATATGACGCGGTCGCGTGAGAGGGACTGCGCGTCCAGCGCCAGTCCAACACCACTCTAGCACAACTTTCGGGTGTGCACCACTTTGACGTCGAAATCCTAGTCACGCGGCCGCGTGGGGCATGCGGTCGCGTTGGAGGCCATTATTCCCATATGACGCGGTCGCGTGGGACGATTTGTGCCATTGGCACGCCTTCAGCCCTGCTCCTGCGTAACTCTCTGTTCATATTATTATTGTCTCCCATCTCCTTGCGACACGGACGCGTCAATGAGGCGGTCGTGTCGTGTGATTTTTTTTTTAATTAAAAATAAAAGTATGGAAATGCAGATGCACGAAATGTACTAATGAAGAGAAGAGTTATTGAATAAGAAAATTAAAAGTAAGGAAAAGAACGATCATACCATGGTGGGTTGTCTCCCACCTAGCACTTTGCTTTAATGTCCGTAAGTTGGACGCTCCACTAGCTCAGTCTTCGGCTATGTGGGGATCTTCCAAGAGGAAGATCTCAAGCTCCTTGTTTTTCTTCAGCTTCTCGCCATGGCACAGCTTTAAACGATGTCCATTAACTTTGATAAGTTCAGAGCTTGAAGGATGGCTTAGGTGATAAACTCCGTACGGTTTGGCCTTCTCTACTCTGTATGGACCTTCCCATCTTGATCTCAACTTGCCTGGCATGAGCCTTAGTCGAGATTTGTAAAGGAGGACTAAGTCCCCAGGTTGGAACTCTTTCCTCTTGATGGGCCGATCATGTACAGCCTTCATCTTCTCCTTGTATAGTCTTGAGTTCTCATAAGCTTCTAGGCGAAGGCTCTCCAGTTCCTGCAGTTGCAACTTCCTTTCAGCTCCGGCTTTTTCAATTCCCATGTTGTATTCCTTTACTGCCCAAAAGGCTTTATGCTCCACTTCAACCGGGAGATGACAAGCTTTTCCATAAACTAAGCGGAAAAGGACTCATCCCAATGGGTGTTTTGTATGCTGTTCTGTATGCCCAGAGTGCATCTTGTAGCCTGGTGCTCCAGTCTCTTCTATGAGGTTTGACTATCTTTTGCAAGATACGCTTTATCTCTCTATTTGACACCTCGACTTGCCCATTAGTCTGAGGGTGGTATGCTGTTGCAACCTTATGAATTATCCCATGCTTCTTCATAAATCCGGTTAGTCTCCTGTTACAAAAATGGGTGCCTTGATCGCTCACGATTGCTCGTGGTAATCCAAAGCGACAGATAATATGGTTTCTCACAAAGGAAACAACAGTGGTAGCATCATCAGTGCGGGTAGGAATTGCTTCCACCCATTTGGAAACGTAATCCACAGCTAACAATATATAGAAATAACCATTAGAATTTGGAAATGGACCCATGAAGTCAATACCCCAAACATCAAAAATTTCACAAAAAAGCATAATTTGTTGAGGCATCTCATCCTTTCTAGATATATTACCAAATTTCTGGCATGGAAAACAAGATCTACAAAATTCAGCAGCGTCCTTAAAAAGAGTAGGCCACCAGAATCCACAGTCTAAGATTTTTCTAGCAGTTCTTTGAGGGCCAAAATGTCCTCCACTCTCAGATGAGTGACAGGCCTCTAAGATGGACTGGAATTCTGATTGAGGCACACACCGTCTAATTACCTGGTCAGCGCCACATCACCATAAATATGGGTCATCCCATATATAATATTTAGACTCGCTTTTCAGCTTGTCTCTTTGATGCTTAGAAAAGTTCGGAGGGAAAGTGCGGCTAACTAGATAATTAGCTACAGGTGCATACCAAGGGACTATCTCAGATACTGTTTGCAGGTTATCAAATGGGAAATTATATTCTATAGGAGTGGAATCATCTGTAATATGTTCAAGGCGACTCAAGTGGTCTGCCACTAAATTCTGATTACCACTCCTGTCCTTAATTTCTAAATAAAATTCTAGTAATAGTAGTATCCAACATATAAGTCTTGGTTTGGACTCTTTTTCAGCTAATAAATACTTTAGAGCTGCGTGGTCTGAATACACTACTACTTTAGTACCAAGTAAATAGGCTCGGAATTTATCCAGAGCAAAAACAATAGCAAGAAGCTCTTTCTCAGTAGTAGTGTAATTCGACTGAGCGGCATCTAAAGTTTTAGACGCGTAAGCAATAACAAAAGGATCCTTACCTTCACGCTGAGCTAGTGCTGCTCCTACGGCATGGTTGGAAGCATCACACATTATTTCAAATGGTTGGCTCCAGTCTGGTCCTCTCACAATTGGAGCTTGAGTCGGTGCGGTCTTCAGCTTATCAAACGCTTGTTTGCAATTTTCACTGAACTCGAACTCAATATCCTTCTGCAGTAGCCTGGATAAGGGAAGTGCTACCTTACTGAAGTCCTTAATGAATCTCCTGTAGAAACCTGCATGGCCAAGGAATGAACGGACTTCCCTCACAGAAGAGGGGTAAGGTAAACTGGAAATAACATCTACCTTTGCTGGATCTACAGAAATGCCAGTATTAGACACAACATGTCCTAGTACAATCCCTTGTTTAACCATAAAGTGACATTTTTCAAAATTTAATACCAGGTTTGTACTGACACATCTATCTGATACTCTAGATAATCCAGCTAAGCAAAGGCTAAAGGAATCGCCATAAACACTAAAATCATCCATAAAAACCTCCATACAATCCTCAATAAGATTAGAGAAAAGACTCATCATGCACCTCTGGAAAGTAGTTGGTGCATTGCACAAGCCAAAGGGCATTCTCTTGTAAGCATAAGTCCCAAAAGGACATGTAAAAGTGGTCTTTTTCTGATCCTCAGGAGCGATGTGAATCTGGAAATAACCTGTGTAACCATCTAAAAAACAATAATGCGATTTACCTGACAGGCGATCCAGCATTTGATCAATGAATGGAAGAGGATAGTGATCCTTACGGGTTGCTTGGTTGAGGCGTCTGTATTCAATGCAGACCCTCCAGGCGTTCTGAACTCTGGTTGTCAGGAGCTCTCCATGCTCATTCTTCACTGCAGTGACTCCAGACTTCTTTGGCACTACTTGTACTGGGCTTACCCATTCACTGTCTGAGATGGGATAGATGATATCTGCCTCTAGTAGTCTGGTCACTTCCTTTTTGACAACCTCTAGGATAGTGGGGTTCAGTCTTCTCTGGGGTTGACGGACAGGTCTTGCTCCCTCTTCTAAAAATATCCTATGCTCACAGACTTGAGGGTTGATGCCTACTATGTCTGCCAAACTCCAACCAATTGCCTTCTTGTGCCTCCTCAGCACACTAAGTAACTGCTCT
>NC_029790.2:87728542-87740188 GCF_000816755.2 Arachis ipaensis
GGAATGGTCTTCTGAGTAGGATTGATGATGGCTTGTCTGAGTCATTTTGGGGAATTTCCAGGATATAAAAATCAGTGGGGAACGTGAGTCCCTTAATGCCCACTAAGACATCTTCAGCAACTCCAACCACTATAATAATGCCTTTATCTGCTAACACAAAACGAGCTGCCGACCTTTTTAAGGGAGGGAGCCTCAAAACATCATATATAGACAAAGGCATTATACTCACACATGCTCCTAAATCACACATGCAGTCAGAAATTATCACACCACCAATAGTACAATTAACTATACAAGGACCTGGGTCACTACACTTTTCAGGTAAACCTCCCATTAAAGCAGATATGGAACTTTCTAAAGGAATAGTTTCTAATTCATTAATTTTGTCTTTATGTATACATAAATCTTTTAGAAACTTAGCATACTTAGGTACCTGTTGAATAACATCAAATAGAGGAACAGTTACCTCAACCTTTTTGAATATTTCTACCATTTTTGGATCAGGTTCCAGCTGCTTCCTGGGCTTTCTTGCAAGTTGTGGAAATAGAATAGGAGTGGTGTCTTCTGTAGTGTCTGCGCCTTTTAGTGCTTCCGCTCGTGGTTGCACTTCTTCTTCTTCAGCCATGTCCTGTATGTCCTCTTCCTCTTCAACATCTTCTATTTCCACTACCTCTTCAGCTGAGGCGTGTTCTGGTGGATTTGGCTCTTCTTGATTCCTCTCCTGCAGTGTGGTTTCGGACCTCAGGGTGATGGCATTGATGCCACCCTTTGGATTGGGTAATGGTTGAGAGGAGATTCCACTGGAGCTCAAAGGTTGGTTATTAGAGTTGTTCATTGATCCAATCTGAGAGACAAGAGCTTGCAAAGTAGCGGTCAGACCATTTAGAGTGGCATTAATGTTATTTTCCATGGTTTGCTGTCTCCGATCAATAGATTGTAGTAAGTCATCATTAGCAGATGAAGAAGGATAAGTAAATTGAGAGGTCTGCTGTAGGGTATTCTGTGGTCTTTGGGATTGCCTTAGGTGAGGTGCTCTATAAGGCTGATTCTGATTCTGCTGTCTGTTGTTGTTGTTATTCCATCTCTGATTTCCCTGATTATCTCTGCCTCCTCTGTTGTTGTTGTCCCTCCAATTCTGGTTAGAATTGTCTTGCCATGAGGAGAGGAATACTAGATTTAAAAACTTAAAACTTTGCGGAATGAATGTTGTTGTTGGTTTCTGCATGTTCTCTGGCTCTAGTCTGCTTTTCTAGGCCAAAAACTGGGTCAAAATGAGGCCCGAAATCGCCCCCAACAATCCTGCAGATTATGCAGATCGCGCATGTCACGCGGACGCGTCATTCAGGCGGATGCGTCCTTCGGCGTTTTGCTTCTCCACGCGGACGCGTTGTCCACGCCTCCGCGTCGCTTGTGCTATTCCATGCCGCGCGGTCGCGTCATCCATGCGGCCACGTCACTGCGATTTCCTCTCTTTCGCGCGGTCGCGTCATCCATGCGGCCACGTCACTTCTCGCTGGTCATCTCCTCAATTCCTTGTGTTCCTTCCTTTTTTGCAAGCTTCCTCTCCAATCTCCAACTCATTCATGCCCTATAAAGCCTGAAACACTTAACACACAAATCACGGTATCGAATGGAATAAAGGAGAAATAAAATACATAATTAAAAGTCTCTAGGAAGCAAGTTTTCAATCATGCAATAACTTTAGGAAGGAATTATAAATGCATGCTTATTTAATGAAAAAGAGGGTAAAGATCATGATAAAACCACATAATTAAACACAATACAAACCATAAAATAGTGGTTTATCAGCATCACAACACCAAACTTAAATCTTGCTTGTCCCCAAGCAAGAATCAAACATAAGAGAGAATAACATGAAACAGAGAAGTGTGCATATCCTTATTGAGCATATAGTTGAATTTAGTCCATGGGGTTTGTATGCAGACAATGGTGGTTCATTTATTGCTTGCTGTTACATAAGAGATGTTTCCTCAAAGGTTTACTAAGTTTGCTGCTATAAGGCTTTATTTTGGCTTGTTCCCTTGCTAACTTTTCCTTCTTTGTTTTGCTCAGAGAGCTTATTATTCTTTGAAAGCTTGGTGGCAAATGTTGCAGCAGCCTTTGGCTTAATTTTTGCTCAACATTTCTTTACCACAGACACACGGCTCACCCTTTTCTTTCTAGGATCATTGATGCCCAGCATCTCTTTGGATAACTAAGTGTTTTGTAGCTAGGTTGCTCTTTATTGTGGACTTTCAGTTGGCAATCCCAAATCAGTTGATCTAAGTGGCCAAGTTTTGAAATACTCCTTAGAACTTACTTTCCAAGCATATCCTAATACAAAAACACAATACGCATGTGTCCTAGGGTCCAAGCTATTGGTGCCTAGCCTTATTGTTTGTTTTCTTTGCCACTTTTGGCTTTTTCTCTTCCTTTTTCTTTTTGTTATTTCATTCTCAAGGGATCCTAAATGGTACAAGCCTTCATAATAACAAACCAGTTCACACTTCAAAGAACATATCATTATGCAGCATTTATTTTATGAACCATACATTAAATCAACAAATACCACCACTAACTTTCATTCTTACTTATGCAACATTGGATATTTACTTCCTAGTTCAAGCATTTCTCTTTTATTGAATTAAAAAGGTACATGGGACAAAGCATGCATTTAGTTAGGTGAAAGTGAATAAACACAAGAACACACTTAGGCTAGCCTATTTATTGCAAAGTTAAACAGAAAGGATGCAAAACTATTAAAATAAAATGACTATCAACTAAACAAGCATGCTCTTTCTTTATTGAATGTGATAAGCAAAGAGCAATTCCACCTTTCAACTGTCTTTCTTTTTCTTCCCACTTGCTTGTTTACTGGTTTCTCCCTTGCCCTTGCTTGTTAGCTTTTGCCAGAATCCAGCTTTCTTCATTGTCTCTTTTACTCTGTCTTCAAGGAATAATGCTTTTTCTACTTCTCTTTCATTCCTCCCCTTGAAGTATTCATCATAAGTAGGAAATGCTGGTTCCATATTGTGTAGATGATCTGCAATGTAGCTCAACTTTATTTGGCCATTTATGTTATAGTCAGCTTGAACTCCATACCTTGCATCCTGAAGGGTTGTGAATTCTTTGAAAGCTCTCATGTTCTCAGCTTGCAGTTGGGTCAACTGGTCAAATGATTCATGAAATTGAAAAGCTTGTTCCTGTTGCATCACTAAGGATCTTGACTCATAATCCCTTTGTTGACTTATCATCCTCAACTGAAGCTCCTTTTGTCTTTGTTGAGACCTTGTGTACTGTGAATGGAATTCTTCCTGCTTCTCTTGAATCCCCATGTATTGTTGTGACAACCTCTCAATTGCCTCTTGCATCTGAACCATGTCCATATTGTTCTGTGGTTGGTACTGTTGCTGTTCCTCCTGTTCTCCTTGTGGTTTTTCTCGTGGTTCTTCTCTTCTTCTCCCTTTTTGTGGCCTTCGACTATGTTGTGCCTCTGTGACAATCATCATCCTCTCGAAGGTTACAGGTAGGCCTGGATTCAACCATGTTGGGTTTGCATCCTCCATTGGCACTTTGGCTTTCCTGCATAGCCGCATAATGGTACTTGGGTAGTGTAGCCAAGCTTTAGCTGAACTCTTCTCTGCAATCCTTTGAATATCACTTGCAATGAGCTCGTGAACCTTCACTTCTCCTCCCATTATTATACAGTATAACATGATAGCTCTTTTTTTTGTGACCTCTGAAGTGTTCACTGTGCCTAAGATCGATCTCTTTATTAGCTCATACCACCCTTTTGCTTCAGGGGTAAGATCTCCTCTTCTCAAGTATTTGTACTTGTTGTCAGCATCTCCTATCCACTTCGTGTTCACCACACAGATTTCACTAGCAATTTCATCATAATCAGGGTCTTCATTTATTCTTTGGTGGTACCCTGGCTCATCAAAATGGACTGTTTTTAGTCCTAAGACTTTCATGATAGTCTTTGAACTAAAATCTACTTCCGTTCCCTGTACATAACTTTTGTAAGTTGGGGCTTCATTCATGTCAAGCCTTGGGGTATTAGCATAAAATTCCCTTATGATGTTTGCATTGATCCTAGTGATTGGTAAGGTGAGCTCTTCCCATCTCCTCTTTTTAATCTTGGCTTTCATTTCCTGGCATCCTTCATCCGGTAATAAAATTGGGACTTCCGGATATATATGTTTACCATTCATCCATTCCAGTTGCAATTGATGGTACCATAATTTGAACTTCCATCGATCATATTCGGGTTCACTTTCTTCAACCATGGGTTCCTTTCCTCTTCTTCGTTTGGCTCTTGAAGAAGACGCTATGCTCCCTTGATTGGTTGATATTGTTGAGGTTACAGGTGTGTGGAGAAGGTTGGATATTTTTATGCGCTTTTGGAGGAAAAGTGTTTGAGGCTAAGGTAGTATGATAGATGATGATGAACCAAGGTGTTAGGGCTTTGGTAATGAAGAACACAAAGTTTGAATGGTTGGACTCCAAAATGTGTGCAGCTTCTTCGTTTATGTGCATAGCTTAAGGGAGGCTTTTTATAGTCACTTTAATGAGGGATGGATGGTTAGGATTCATTTGGACAATTTACAAATCAAGGGAGTGCATGCAAAGTTGAATGAGGACAAAGTTTTTCCTCTTCATGAAGTGCATCTCTTCGGTCATCAAAGCACTTCTCCAGGGTTGTATAGATTCTCCCTTCAAGCCATGTGATCCACTTTTGTCCTTATGCTAGCTTGCCTTTCTTTGTCTTGTCCCCTCCATTGAATAGTTCTTTGACCACCTAACCATCACAACAAGACAAAAGCGCAAGTATTATCAAACGGTAGCAAGAGAACATCTCTTATCTAAATCTATAAATTGACTATCATTCCTTATGTGAGTTTAGCTGTGACTCCCTTTTGCATAGTCTTGGAGGACACCAAACTTAGTGTTTGGTCATGTAGTCCAAGATGTTACTTCCTCCAACTATTACCTTTGAGATTTCAACGTCACTTTTGGTTAAAACTTCATGAGAAATGCTTTATTTTCTTTCAAAAAAATTTTTCTAACAACTATAAGCATTGTTGTACTCCATGAGTTTCAAAACTTGAAAAGACCCTTGACTTTCATGACTTGTTCTTGTAATATGTACAACACTCGGCTTGAATGTTTGGCTACATATTCCAAGAAATATATATTTTGGTGTGCCTATGGGCACACCAAACTTAGAATTCGATCATATGCCCTCCACTGTCATGAATAGTTGTCAATTTTGTCTAAAAAGAATTGAATTCATGCTAGTGCAACAATTATTATTCATATTGAAATATTAGAGACAAGAAAACTAAATTATGGGTTGCCTCCCATGAAGCGCTCGTTTATTATCACTAGCTTGACATTGGCCCCCCTTTAGGGTGGTTGACGACTGCAGTGTCTCAGCTTGTCCCCCCTCACTGTGAGCTTCCTTTTTGTTCCTTGATGCTCAATTTCAGCATGCTCAAGTGAGAGTATTTTGCAAATTGTGTAGCAGTCATTGGCTTGTTGGCTTGTTTCTAACTGTTGATAAATCAACTGTACTTCATCACCCTTGGAGAGCCCCTCAGTTGGGATCTTCTTGTTCTTCCACCCCTTTTGAGTCTTTTTCTTGCTTTTCTTTCTTCTTTTTGTTGATCTTTCTTTTTTGACAGAGGACCTTGTTTTGGGATTTTCTTTCTTAGTGGTCAACACTTCAATTTCTTCTTGAGTTCCTTCATCACTTTGCATCATATCATTCTCTTTTCTTCTTGCTGTGTTGTCTGTTTCTTGCTTTGGAAGGTGATTACTGGTTGTCTTATTGCTTTCTTCCTTCCATTGAAAGTCTTCCTTGTCAGTTTCCATGCAATTCTTTTTTTCATCAATGAGCTGTGTTTCTGGAAATATATTTAGAGTGATGCTTTCATCATGCATTCTGAGGGTCAGCTCTCCTTGCTCTACATCTATAATGGCTCTAGCTGTGGCCAAGAATGGTCTTCCAAGTATGATGGAATCACCTTCATCCTCATCTGAGTCTAAGACCACAAAGTTTGCAGGGAATATGAATTTGTCCACCTTAACTAGAAGGTTTTCAATCACACCCCTGGGACATATCACTGACTTATCCACCAGTTTCAGAGACATTTGTATTGGCTTCACTTCCTCTATACAAAGCTTTTTCACCAAAGAAGATGGCATTAGGTTGATACTTGCCCCTAAATCACACATTGTCTTGTTGATGATCAATCTTCCAATAGTACAAGGCAGAAAGAAACTTCCAAGGTCTTTAAGTTTGGGTGGAAGTCCTTTTTGAATTAATGCCCTGCATTCTTCAATGAGCATTATAGTTTCGTTCTCATGCCAACTCCTCTTCTTGTTAATAAGCTCTTTCAGAAATTTGGCATATAGAGGCATCTGCTCTAGTGCCTCAGCCAAGGGAATGTTTATCTCCAGCTTCTTGAAAGTCTCAAGGAACTTATGAAAGTGTTGATCCTTTGCTTCTTTGTTGAACCTTTGGGGATATGGCAGTGGAGGTGTAAAGCTTTTCTCTGCTTGCTGCTGTCCTTGGGTTTGTTCCTCCTTTTCTCCCCTTGAATTGTGTGGCTGGTTGTCCTTCTCTTTGAGCTTCTCTGGGACATTTTTGCTTGTTGTCATGTCCTTGTTACTAGCTTCCTCTTTTTCTGTTAGTTCTTTGTCGCCTTCCTTAGGCTTCTTGGTTACTTCTTTGCTGTCCACCAATGTCTTTCCACTCCTTAGCTGTATAGCTTTGCACTCCTCTTTTGGATTAGGAATGGTGTCGCTTGGTAGTGAGCTTGATGGTCTCTTAATAGCAATTTGCTTGGAAAGCTGTCCAATCTGCCTCTTCATATTCTTCATGGAAGCTTCTTAGTTCTTTGTGTCATCTCTTGGTGCTTCATTATTTTCTCCATTAAGAGCTCCAAATTGGTGATCCTCTGAGAGTCTTGTGAGATTGGTTGGTTGTGGGGTGTTGAGGGTTGATGGTAAGTATTTTGGTTGGTGGTTTGATTATTGGATGGATGATGGTTAGAGTTGGGGTAAGTGTTTTGGGTTTTCTGTATGTATTTTGGTTGTTATTCTGCTGGTTGTTGTGGTTTGTGTTTTTCTAACTGTTTTGGGTTGAATTTCTTTGCTATGGCTGTTGAGTCTGAGTGTGATTGTCTCCCCATTTGAGGTTGGGGTGGTTCTTTCAGGATGGGTTATAGGTGTCACCATAAACCTCATTGTGTCCAGAGCCTTGATTATGCATGTAATTCACTTGTTCTTGCTGTTGATCTTCACAAGCTTCTTCACCTTGCCCCCATGTGGTTGATGGCTGACTTGTATTTACTGCTGTAACTTGGAGGCTATCAATCTTCTTGGCCATTTGCTCAAATTGTTGCTGAATCTGCTGTTGCATCATTTTGTTTTGAGCTAGGATTGAGTCCACTCCTTCCAACTCCATCACTCCTTTCCTTTGTGATGGTTGGCGTTGCCTTTGGTGAGCAAAGAAATATTGGTTGTTAGCCACCATATCAATGAGATTTTGGGCCTCCTCTGCAGTTTTCATGAGTTGCAAAGAGCCTCCAGCTGAATGATCCAGAGCCTTCAGCTGAATGATCCAGAGCCTCCTGAGATTTCAATGTCAAGCCTTCATAAAAATTCTGCAATATGTCCCATTCATTGAACATTTCAGGCGGGCACTTTCTGATTAGAGCCTTGTATCTCTCCCATGCCTCATACATGGGTTCAATATCCATCTGTGTGAATGTTTGTACTTCAGTCTTCAATCTAATAATCCTCTGAGGCGGGTAAAATTTGGCAAGGAACTTGCTCACTAGATCTTCCCAATTGTTGATGCTATCTCTCGGGAATGATTCCAACCATTGAGTAGCTTTGTCTCTGAGGAAAAATGGAAATAACAGCAGCTTGTAAATGTCAGGATGTACACCATTAGTTTTTTACAGTATCACAAATCCTCAGAAAGGTGGACAAGTGTTGATTTGGGTCTTCAAGTGGTCCTCCTCCATAGGAGAAGTTGTTTTGGACCAATGTGATTAGTTGTGACTTCAGTTCAAAGTTATTTGCATTGACATTTAGGGTAAGAATGCTACTCCCACAATGTCTAGGATTTGCAAATGTGTAGGAAGCCAAAACTCTTCTCTGTGGTGGATTGTTGTTGTTGTTGGTTGCTCCTGCTGGTGGATTTGTTGGGTTTGTTGAGTGTTCTTCCATGTCTTGGAATTCTTCTTCTGATTCCTCTTCTCCAATAATGCCTTTCCCTCTTTCTGCTCTTCTTAACCTCCTGAGGGTTCTTTCGTCTTGTTCACAAAAAGTGGGTATAGATCCCCTTGTTCCTGACATACAATTAAAACATAAAAATCACACAAAACTAAAAAAAACAGTAACACTTTAATCCATTGCTATAGTGAAGTTTTAGTTAGCTTAGGCAAAAATTCAAACAGTTTATGTGTTAGTCAAAAACAAAAAAAAATGCTTAATCTAGATCACCGCCTCACTTAATCATTGTCAACCTAATCAATCCCCAGCAACGGCGCCAAAAACTTGATGTGTGGAAAACGATCCAACACAAAACTCACCGACAAGTGTACCGGGTCGCATCAAGTAATAATAACTCACGTGAGTGAGGTCGATCCCACAGGGATTAAAGGATTGAGCAATTTTAGTTTAGTGGTTGATTTAGTCAAGCGAACAAGAGTTGATTTGAGTAATTTGTATCCAACAGAAGCTAAATTGCATGAAATTAAAGGGAGAGGAATAATTGACAAGAACTTAAAGTGCAGAAGAATTAAAAGAGCTGAATCTTAAAGTGCAAGTAATGTAAATTACAGAAACTTAGATTGCAAGAAATGTAAATGACTGAAGCTTAAAGTGCAAGAAATATAAATTGCTTGAATTATAAAAGGAATTGGGAATTTGGATTGCAGAAATGAGACAAGAGAAAGTAAAATGGCATTAAACAGAGATGCGGAATATGAATTAAAATTTTAACAAATCAAATTGGAAGAGAACAATTGCTTGAAAATTTGAACAGCAAGCAAAATGTAAAATCAATTGCAATGGTTCGACAGAAATCACAGATCTCAGGGTTAGAAGAGATTAGAGAACAAGTATAGATCTCAATCCTTCCTTGATCCAACTAAGAACACAATTGCAAACAAAATGAAAAATGGAAATCAGTAAAGAAACTTGAATTATGCAAGAAAAGAAAACAAAGAGATCTAAAGGGTGAGGTTGAGACAGAATTTCCTCAACTCTTCACTATCAAGACTCAAGCAAGCTTTGCAGAAAAGAAAACAGGAAACCCAGAGAGGAAGAGAACTCAATTCTCCTCCCAATTCTCCAAGATCCAAAGTCCCAATCAAAATTCTAAAAGAGGTAAAAAGTTCAAAGTAAAAGTTCCGGTCTATTCTAAATCAAACTAACTTCTATTTATACACTTCCTTCTATTGATCATTAAACCTTGAATTTGGGCCTTGGCCTTGATGGAATTGGATTGAAGATAGCCTTAGTTGATTGCTCTTGGACTTGAGAAGAAATCCGTTTGCAATTTGGACTTTGGAGCATTCACGTTTGAGTCAACGTTTAAGGCAAACGTTGACTCAAATGTTTGTGTGTTAACATTATGCAGAATGGTGCTTTTCTGTCACTCACGTTTGAGTTCACGTTTGAGGTCAAACGTGAGCTCAAACATGCTCCCTTCAATGCCATTTTGCAGCCAATGTTTGACCTCAAGTTTGAGGCAAACATTGGCGCAAACGTTAAGCCCCCCTAGTGTAGTTTTGAGCCAACGTTTGATCTCAAGTTTGAGGCAAACGTTGGCGCAAACGTTAAGTGCCCCTGGTGTAGTTTTGAGCCAATGTTTGACCTCAAGTTTGAGGCAAACGTTGGCACAAACGTTGGCTTCCTCCAGGGTTAGTTTTTGAGCCAACGTTTGACCTCAAGTTTGAGGCAAACGTTGGCTTCTCCAGGGCTTGTTTTTGAGCCAACGTTTGACCTCAAGTTTGAGGCAAACATTGGTGCAAACGTTGGCTTCTCCAGGATTCTTCTTAAGCCAACGTTTGACCTCAAGTTTGAGGCAAACGTTGGTACAAACGTGAGCTCTTCCCAGGGTGGTTTTGCTGCCTTCATTTCCATTGCTGCCATCCCCTTTCTTCAACCTTCCTCCAAGCCTTTTGGTCACCTGTCATCAATCAACAAATGCATTAAAGCTATGCTAAAATCATGAGACTTCTTCTCATCCTTGACATATAAGCAATTATAGCACAAAACCTCATGAAAATGCATCAATTTACTCAAGTTTGATTGAATCTAAATACTCATGAATTTCTACCCAAATGACTTACTTGTAACTCAAGAAAGTGTATAAAACCTATTAAAAACGAAGGAAAAATACTAGTAAAACTAGGCTAAGATGCCTTGGCATCAGGGATGACTGTGACGAGCTTCAAACTCGCGAATGTTAGGCGCAGTGACAGTGTGCAAAAGGATAATGGTCCTATTTCGACAGTAGTGAGAACCGACATATGATTAGCCGTGTGATGACAGCACTTGGTATTTTTCATCCGAGAGGATCATACAGCCTGCTATGGAAGGAGGCCATGCGTGTTTGGAGAAGAAGACAGTAGGAAAGCAGAGATTCAGATGATAGAGCATCTCCGGAACCTCAGCCTGTTTCTCATTACTGAATCACAAGTACTGTTTATTTTATGTTATTTATTTTTCATAAGTATAATCACTCTTATCATTAATCTCCTGACTAAGATTTACAAAATAATCATAGCTTGCTTCAAGCCGACAATCTCCGTGAGATCGACCCTTACTCACGTAAGGTATTACTTGGACGACCCAGTACACTTGCTGGTTAGTTGTGCGGAGTTGTGAGAAGTGTAATCACAATTTCGCCTACCAAGGATAGAGACTTTTGCACGTAGCACATAAATTTTTGTATACAGTACATAAATTTTTGTTGTAAATATATTTTTTTAGTTGAGTGAATCAATGTTCTAGACATGCGGTTGTTCAAAAATGTCTATGTTGTGCACCTAAAATTTATGTGCTGTGCATATTTTCTTATTTAGGTGTCAATGTTATGGATATATGGTTTTTCAAAATTTTGTGTTGTGCACAAAAATTTTTGTACTGTACTTTTTTGTTGGTTGGCTGTTAATGTTCTAGGTATATAGTTCTTCAAAAATTTATGTATTCGGAACCAAAATTTTTATATTGTGCACCAAAATTTCTGTTCTATGCATAAAGAATTTTTTGTGATGCGTATTTTATTAGTTGGGTATCAAAATTTTGGACATGTGATTCTTTAAAAATTTCTATTCTATGCACCAATATTTTCGTGTTGTGCATCAAAATTGATGTGCTCGTTAGTTTTGCTTAACATAAAGACGAGTATGACTATGACGATGATGATAATGAAGTAGGATGTTGAGGAGAAAGAATGAGAAAATAATTCTATAAACAATTAAAAATTTATTAAATTAGAGAAATAATGTATAAATAAAAGAATAATTTTGATGCAATATTTTTTAGATTTTAAATTTTATTAAAGTTTTTTATCTCTAAAAATTAAATGTTAGAGAGAGAGAAGAGGGAGAAAAGTGA
>NC_029790.2:87740241-87743279 GCF_000816755.2 Arachis ipaensis
AATAGGAAATGTTTTCAATAAAACCCACCTTGTTTGATCTATTGAGGTCGGTCGATGCTAGTTGATTGGTTTGTCGGGGTCAAGCAACATTGGTCGACAGCTGGATAGTTGGCCTGTTGGCTCCTAGGTCGGTTGAGGTTGGTCGACAAGCGAATGATTAAGAGGCAATGAGCTAACATTGATCGGACACTACAAGAAATTATCAGAATAGCAAAAATCGGTCGCTAAACCCTTTGCGATCGATTTAGCGATCGATTTAGCGACCGATTCTGGTGGTCGCTAAAACCTTGGTCGCTAATTTGAAAATAGCGACCAACTTCCGTCTCTAACCGTTATCGCCGATATTAGCAACTGATTTTCAACCAATGCTACCAAACTAGTACCAAACGATATTGGTCACTAATAAAATCGGTCACTAAATGGCGACCACTTTTTTGTCGCTAAATTGGTCGCTGAGAAAATCGGTCGCTAAATAGAGACCAACTTCTCAGTTGCTAATAAAATCGGACACTGATGTCTAACTTAAAAATCTAAAATCGGTTGCTAAATCAGTCACTGTTACTGGTTTTCTAATTATAGATTTTTTACTAATTATTCACAATATCTATATCAAAATATAGAAATTAAAAGAGACAAAATTCATAAATACATCAAATTTTATGATCCATAATCCAAATGTACATTGATAGCTAACAATCCTAATGAATATGGTACATTGTTTCAATGCTTCAAGAAGCTCACACCAAGTCCAAAACTGAATCCCTTGAAGAAATTTCTCAACATGAGGCTTTAAGCTTGGTGCTTCCATAGATTTAATCTCCAAGAAATCAGTGATAAAAGATAAATGTCGGTCTAGAATTTTTCAAAGGAAATTCATTGCAAGCATAGTCCAAACCAACAATATATGCACCAATCAAAGTTTAAAAAGGTTGTCACGATACAAATAAAAAATATCCGGGAGTATTAATCCCGGGTCATTCTTCCTAGGAATTACAATTGAGTGATCAATTATTGTCTATGAAGTGTATATTTTTGGGGTTTTGGGGATGATGAACAAGAAATGTAAATTGCAAGAAAGTACAGAAAACTCAAATGGTAAAAAGGTCTTGGCAAGGGTTGATGGTTAAGGTTCACTATCCTTGTCACCAACCACAATATGATAATTACAAGGATTAACCCCACTTAGTCATCCCCAATATTAGAGAAAAGTCAAATAAACTTCATTAATCCTAGTCCATAAGTCTTAGCCAGCTCACTAATTAATTTAGTGAGAGACTAGAGTCAATGGAAATAAATTATCAATCACTTGGACATTAGTAACTCAAGGTCATCCAAGTTACCAACCCAAGCCAAGAATAGAAAAATCTAATTCATAGCTAAAAGAAATATTTCATCAAACACTTAGAGTGCAATAAAAGTAAACATCATAAATTACAAGAATTAATAAAAGCCATAACTAACACAAAAAAGAAGTCAATAATAGCAACTAAGGCAAACATCAAAAGACATGAAAATATAAAATTGTATTAAAAGGGAATTGAAATTGACAAAAGAGTTCATGAACTAAAATTGGCAAAATAAAGATATTAACAAGAGAAGTTGGATAAACTAAGGTACTAGAACAAATAAAAGTAAAGGAAAACTAAATTGAAAGAAGATTAAAATCTAGATCTAAGAAGAAATTAAAATAAGAACCCGAAAACCTAGAGAGAGGAGAGGCTAATGTGTGTCTTCCCCCTATCCTGCTTCACTCCTAGCCTCTTATCTTCTGTTTGGGCTTGAAACTGGTCTAAAAACCAGCTCAGAAATCGCCCCAGCATTTTTCCTTTAATGAGGCACGTGACGCTTGTCACGCGTACGCGTCATCCACACGTACACGTCGTCGAACTTTGCACAAGGTCACGCATATGCGTCGGTGGACGATGCTCCTGGTCACGCGCACGCGTACGCGTTGGGACCAGCTTCTCAAATCTTTAATTATTTGTGTTCCTTCCACTTTTGCATGCTTTCTTTCCATCCTCTAATCCATTCTTGCCCTATAACCCTGAAATCACTTGACAAACATATCACGGCATCGAATGGTAATAAGAGAGGGTTAAAAATTAGCAATTTTAAGGCCTAGGAAGCATGTTTTCATTCTTAAGTACAAATTAGGAAGGATTCACAAAATCATGCAATTTATATGAATAAGTGTGAAAATAGTTGACAAAATCCACTCAATTCAATCTAAAATAAACAATAAAATAGTGGTTTATCAATCTTCCCACACTTAAACATTAGCATGTCCTCATGCTAAGCTCAAGAAAACCATAAGGGGTGAAGGGGAATGGTAAGACTTGTGAGATGCGACCTATCTACATGAATGCAACTATATGCAAAATGCTTCTACCTACTTGGTTAAAAGTAAATCAACCTCCAAAAATATATATATGAACAAGTATGACTAAGATAGTATGATGATTCATGAATTCCAATAATTTGAATCTCAAAATGAAGTACGAATAGACTTGCAAGAAGAGAGCTCATGAAAGTCGGGAACAAGAGATTGAGCATCGAACTCTCACCGGAAGTGTTTGCACTCTAATCTCTCTAGTGTTTGAGGGTCGATTCTCTCAATTCTCTACTAATCTTGCTTTCTAAGGCTTGCTCTTCTTCTACTAATTAATATATGATCAATGCGTGGATACAAATATCAAGAGGTCTTTTCATGGGTTGTAATGGGGTTAGGGTCAAGGTAGGATTATATTTGACCAAGTGGACTAAAATCTGAATCCTCGATTAACCTAAACTTTCCACCTAACCTAAGACAATCCATGTAATCCAAATGCAAAAACCTAACTACCCATTGACTATCTTTCCCACATATTCATGCATCCCTCTTTTAAACACAATTCATATGCATTGCCATCATTACTTACTTTAGGGTATTTTGTCCCCTTTTTATTGCTTTTTTTTTCTCTTTTTTTTTTCTTTCCTTTTTGTTGTTCTTCTCTTTTATATATATATATATATATATATATATATAGTGTGTGTGTGTG
>NC_029790.2:87743373-87762868 GCF_000816755.2 Arachis ipaensis
AGAATATATATACACAAGAGATTACTGCATATGATTAAAGTATTGAATGCATGAATATGCGCCCAAACTATTTTTCACATTTTAACAAAAAATATAAAATATCCAATTTTCAAACCAAATGTTCTCAAATCCAATTTTTCCACACTTAATTCATGCACACTCTCACTAGTCTAAGCTAACCAAAGATTCAAATTAAGGACATTCATTGTTTTTCGCTTAGAGTTAGTGATGTGCTAAAATAAACAACAAATGGGGTTAAATAGGCTCAACATTAGTTTGCAAAAGATTGATAACAAGGGTAAGGCCATTTGAGTATGTGAGCTCTAGTGAAATGAAGGCCTCAATTACATAAATGCATTCATACATCAAACAATGGAAATATAGAATCAAGCAAGACAAAGATCACAATCTTAGAGAGAACAACACACACCAAAACAAAATATTGTTGATAGGATACAACCAATGAAATAGGCTCAAAAATCTCACTAGGCTTGTGTGTTCTAGTTCTAAAATCATGTTCCAAAATTAATTTCTTCAAGCAAGTTCAACAAAAAATTTTAATTCAAATTAGTGAAATGCCTTAAAAACAGTTTCTTGGAAGAAAGATCATCACTCTAACCAAGTAGTCCTAACATAAAAATGGGTAGAATATGTACAAACTCTAACTATCATGCAATCTATCATGCAATGCAACAACTAACTAACAAAGAAGATTAATAATTGGTGTTGGAAAAGGAAGTCATTACCCACGGAAGTCGGTCCTTGACCTCCCCACACTTAAAGATTGCACCGTCATCGGTGCATTCAAAGATGAGCAAGGTGGGTTCGGAATCGCCACATTCAATGGCCTAAGGATGGTGTGACAGGGGCGCCTCTATGTCCACCTCTTGATTGCTTTATTTTCCAAAATCAAAAATGGGCTCCGGAGAGTCGGACTCCTCCAAAGTGGGTTTTCACAACTGATGAGCTTCTTCAAACGATTGTGCGGAGGGACTTGTTGTTCGCCCCATTTAGAAGCTTTTCCCTTCTCTTCTTGGTGGCCAGCCTGAAAGGGGAGAAAAAGACGGAAGATTAAGCCTAAAAAACAAACATCTCAAAGCAAACAGAACATAGGTGGGGGCTAATGCCGAATAAGAGTGAGGTTCTCAACTACATGGTAGCTACAACATGTAAGTGAGAAAGCAATATAAGCGAAGGGCATATCAACTAACACTTGATACAAGACCAAAGTCAAAGCATAAGTAAATGGCGTGAGAGAGCACATGGAAGCATCAAGTTCAAACAAGAATTGACACAAAAAAGATTAGTTATAAGCATGAGAGAATTCGGTCCCATCCTAACTTAATGATAATGTACCACAAAAAACAAAGGTTAATGAGTTAGAAGGGACTAAATCACTAATCTTGTGTGTGGTGCAAGAATTGCAAATAATGAATAAGAGAGAGTGGGTCATGAAAGACAATGTGAGTTCATATCAATGCACAAAGAATGAAAGTGTCATAAAAGATTAAGCATTGACCTAAAAATTTCATCACCCAACAATATCAAACAATATCAAACAAGTCACGAAACACCAAAACTATCCAAAAAATTCTCAACAGTTAAGTAAGAAAATTCAACACCAATGTTAAAACAACAAATTTAGAAAATAAGGAAAAAGAACTAACTACAAATAATAGAAATAAATGCAATTAATAACAAAAAAGGTAATCACATGTAACAAGCAAAAGAAAAGTAGAAAGAGAGAGAAGTGGAGAAGGAAAATTTTAAAAAGAGAAAGGTAAAGAAATGGAGACATGTAAGTGAGTAATGGTGGAAAACGGAAAATTGAAGAAGAAAGAAAGAAAGAAAGAAAGAAAGAAAGAAAGAAAGAAGAGTGGAGTAGAGAGAAGGAAACAGGGCAGCGCGCCCTTTATTTGAATTCGGAAAGTAATGCGTACGCTTGGAAGGGAGGAAAAACTGTGAAAAATCGATAAGCGAAAAACTCGAAAACAGATTAAAATACAAGTAATATTTTGAAAGGAAAGGGCTAAGGGTTTCAGTTTTGGTATAAGGGGAAGATTAGTAATTAAGTTTTATTTTTGAAGGGTAACATTGTATTTGTATATAAAAATCAAGGTAAAATTTAAAATTATATAAGTTTTCGGGTACTTTGGGTAATAAGTAAAGTTCAGGAATAAAATGAGTATTTTATAAAAGTTCAGGTTATTTTTATTAATATGAAAACAAGCGAGGGTTCAAATATAATTTTATAAAATATTGAGGTTAAAAATAGAATATTAAAAAGTTTGTGATTTAAAAAGTAATTAATAAAAGTTTAAAAATAAGGTTTTCTAAAATAAGTTTTAAAAGAAGATTATAAATATTATTTTAAATACTTCTTTAAAATTACTCATTTATATTAAAATAAATTATTATTATTATAATTAGTATTTATCAAATATTTTATCTTATAAGAATATCATAATGTGTATTATAAATGAGAAAGTAAGCAAGCAGAGTGATATTAAAAGCTTTAGATAACACAGACTTAATTAAAGAACTTTATAATTCTTTTCTATAAGACACTTAGGCAAAGGCGAGGTGTAAGACCCAGAGCTTTTGAAAAAGGGCTATCATGAGCTAATTTCAAATTCAGTATTTCTGTAGCTTTAATTTTCTGAAATTTCTTTATTAAAGAAAATTAGAGCAAGTTTTGGTTAATTGAATTTGAAATAAATTGGGATTTATCATTCAATTTTATAATTATTGGATTATTTTCTATATTTGAATTTTAAAATTGGTGGTTGTGAAATAATAAGGATTTTATATGATTTGAATTAAATAAGTAATATTTTAAATATTAATACTGCTATTTTGGAAAAATGAAGAAATTAAGTATATTATTTCTAGTTTTGAATTTGAACATTTTATTGAAAATAATTTGTAAAATTGATGAGCAAAATAG
The DNA here is from genome assembly GCF_000816755.2 of Arachis ipaensis. NCBI lineage: Eukaryota > Viridiplantae > Streptophyta > Magnoliopsida > Fabales > Fabaceae > Arachis > Arachis ipaensis. The sequence goes on from NC_029790.2 coordinate 87,746,321, forward strand.
TATTTTTCTATATGTAATTAGTGTTGGATTTAATTTGGGTTTCAATTACTATATTATTCCCAATTTTATTTGAAATTACTGAATTGCTCCTAACCCTAGTTTTTAAAATAATGGAACCCTAATTCTCAAAACCCAGCAGCCGCCACCCTTTCTTCTTCCCTTCAGCTAGCTTGCAACACAACTGCGCAGCCCTATCCTAACACACACACATGGTTCCTGAACCAAATGAAAAGAGAGAAACGGAAGAGAGAAGGGAGGAAGGAGGCTGTCCGCCGGCACCACTGGGTCTCGCCACTGCCGCTGAGGTAAGGAGACGCTGAGCTGCTACACGTGGGGAGCCGTTCAGCCACCGCGCCCTACCCAGTTGGGGCCGCCACTGTTGCTCACGGGGTCGCCTCTGTCACAGATCGGAACTGAGGCGAGAGAGGAAGAGTCTGACGGGAGGGCATGCGCGCGAGGAGGGAGGAAGGCTTCGCGAGGAGCGTCGCGCCGCCGCCGCTGTCCGTGCCTTCGCCATCGTCGTTTCGTCTCAACCCAGCATCGCCGTCGTGCCCTGGCGCCATTAATGGAGTACGCCGCCGTCGCCTGAGAAGAACCCGACGGGAGAGAAAGTGGGAAAGCCAGCCGCGACGCCGCCGGAGCTTCCATTGCCGTCAGAAGCTACTACCGTCCAACCAGCTGGTGCAGTGGTTGTCGCCCGTCGTGAACGGCTGCTGAAGAAGTTGTTGTGGCCTCCGGAACCACACTGGAGCTTCTGGCCGTTTCTGCCGCTTGAGACCTTGCTACCGTCGCCGGAAAATTTTGTCGGTAAGGGTTTTAATTGAGGTTTCTATTCTTTTTGGATTTCGAGAAGGTTTTGATGCTGCGTGGTTATTATAGTTGACTCACCGGAGCTTCAGGCCGCTACCGGAGCTGTTGCCGGGTCGGTTCGTAATTGCAACTGCCTCATTGTGTTAATTCGGTAAGTAATTATGTTTCGAAAGCCCTGTGTTAGTGTCTCGTATGTGTATTAAAGTCTTTACGATATTATTGTTCTTAGAATTTAGTAACTGAGGTTTCTTGTTGTAATTTAGAGCTGTTTATGCTGCCGCAAAAATGTGTGGGGCTGTGCTTTGAAGCTGCCGTTGAGTTTGGGTCGAGGCAAAAGGATTTCTGAGAGGCGTTTGGATTATAGTTTCAACATGTTGAGGTAGGGGCGCTTTTCGAAAACTATATTTTATGTATTGGAATTATTACATATGGATACTGATGTGAGGCAATGTGTATTTGGTGATTGTATCAGCCTTATGTATTATTTGTTTGTCTCGATCGATTATGAATGTTTATTTGGTTGGATTGTTGTGCGGCTTTGTAAAACGGAATGTTTTTCAACTTGATTCTTTTGAAGATTTGAGATCGAGTTTAATCCATTGAGGATTGATTTAGGTTGAGTTAATTTTCTTGATAATGTGAAAATAGAATACACTTTTGGATTCAGCCTGGATAACTTTAATTGACTTGGTTTTGATAAATAAATTATTGCTGAACCATTTCTTTAAAGCTTTGGAAATGAGTTTTATCGGCTGATAATGAATTGATTTTTGAAACGGTTTCCTTGAAATATGAAAATGAGGTGACTGTTGGATTTAGCTTGCTTTTGAACTGATTTTTGGATCTGGACTATTGAAAAGGATTGTGGAATGGTTTAGTTGGGACCCGAACCGGGTGGCAAAGTCCAAGTTTTAGGGGAGGTGCTGCCAAAATTCCGGTAGAATCCGGGACTTTATTGAAATGTTGTCTGGAAAAATTATGAGTTAAAGACTTCTACTATTTTATTTGAATTATCAAGAAAAGGATGATTCATGCTTTTGATATGAATTATTAAAGAGAAAATTGTGATTTAGTCATGTTTCTTAAGAAAAGCTTTGAATCTCTTTGGGAGAAAGTTATTTAGATGAAACTTATGTTTTAAAGATGTTTTAAATGTAAAAAGGGCTAAGTCTTTGGATTTGACTGGAGGGTTTCAATTAGAGGAGTTTTAGTGACTTTGAAAGAACTTGAACGTCTATTGACAAGTTTCATTTTAAAACGTTTTGAGAAAAGTTTTAAGTACTCTTTGAATTTTGAATTTTTGCAAGACTAAAACAATTTTGAGCAGTTTAAAACGCTTTAGAATTTATCATGGGGTTGACGCCGGTTTTGCTTAAGTAAAGTAAACGGCTTTGAAAGGAGTAATTGATTACATGACTCGGTTTGGCTTAGATCCTATTTTCCTTACTCAAATCAGGAAGCCAAGGTTTTAAAGATTTTAAGTGAATTTTGAGGAAATGAGTTATGTTATTCTCCCCTAAGGACTTGAGACTCTGCCGAGAAACCTTTGTAATAAAATCCCATTATTGGATGGATGATTTTGAATATTTCAAAATAAATCTTTAACTTGCCATGGTTATGGAAATTTTGGAAAGAGGATTCCGAGAGTGGCATTGTTTTTAAAAGGGGAACTTACTTTGAGTAAAATGTGGCTTATGAGCTTGAGATGATTTGAGAAATGAGATCCTTAAACCCAAGGCTGAAAGGAGCTGAAATTTGATTTCAGAGTAAATTGAATTGAGAAAACTGATTTATGGCTTAAATGCCGATTTTATGAATTTGATGATGTTGAATAGTGGAAGTGTTATTTTGTTATGAGTCAGAATGGCTGTGTATGATAATGAATCATGGCTGATTACGAAATATGTTATGAGTCGGATGGCTGACTATGAATTATGAATTTAAGCCGGAATGGCTGAGATAAATATTGATTCATGGCTGAGAATGAATGCATATATGCTGAAATATTGATAATTGTGATTTTGCACTTCCACTATCTGAGATACGGGTTTCCCTGGGTAGTAGCAGGGGCTAGCCACCACTGTGAAAGTCCCGGATGAGCTCATCCCCGTGAATATACACCAGTGAGGGTGTTGGATATGGATTATGATTATGATCATGATGATGATCGAGAAATAACTCGAGTTGGGGATGCACGACAGAGGGACAGTCCAATGGTTAGCTACCAGGACTTGTCGGGCTGGCTTTATAACCGACAGATGATATCATCAGCCACTAGGACAGGCATGCATCATATGCATCTATGTGACATTGTTTGGGTGTGCATATTGTACTTGGTTTGCCTTTGTGATTACTTGTGATTAACTGCTATTTGTTCTACTTGCTGTAAATGTTTGTTTGTGCTTGAACTTCCTATTTGTGTTTGTGACTGGGAATCTGTTGGAGTGTGGTGATTGGTTGTTGGTTGGGTTGTTTGGGCCTAGGGCCATGGTTGAAATGAGAATGGGCCGATGGTTGGTTTTTGGTTTTGTGTTTCTGGTTTGGAAAAGTATGAAAGGCTAATTGGTTCAGCATAGATAAACCGTTTTGAAAGGCTTTTGAGTTTTCAAGAATTGAACCATTCCTCTTTCAGAAAAGATTTTAGATTTCTCTTTTATTGTAAACCGTTGTTTTTGAAAAGAGGCATAAGACGGTTATTAATCACTGGTACGGTTTAACTTCACGTATACTATTATAGTAATTCCCAAAAAATCCTCTACTAAGAACCCTTTCGAGGATGATGTTCTCAACCCCCTACAATTTTTCCCCTTTCAGGATATGGACGCAGAAGTTACGAAGAGTTTATCTAGTTGTTGTGATGTTTTGTATTGCTTTAGTTATGGTTTATTGTTCCCTCGCCTTTATCTTTATATATTCTGTAAGAGGGATAGGAATTGTATTGGCTAATGCTTGTAATAATATTTATATATGTATATGTATATGTATGTACTCTTTGAGAGTTTTGTAAGTTGTATGGTATGTATGGAAGTACATTATCGAACGAAAGTATCTTTGGAGCGGTGTTGCGGTTTAAAGTTTTAAACAGGCTCATATTTTAGTATTAAATAGTATAAGAGTCGTCGTAATGTCCGATCTATCAGTCGCGCAGCCGGAAGCGTGAGCTTTGGTAGTTAGAGTGTTACACGAGGGAATAATACGAAAATAATTTATATTATGAAATGATAGGAAAGAAAAGAAGAAGAAAGAAAAGAAAAGAAAAAAAAATATTAAAGAAACCTCTACCACAGAAGAGCAGAGAGCAAAGATTAAAAGAATCTAAAGAAATTCCTGCCATAGGAGGGCAGAGCACAGAAAAGAAAAGAAAGAAATAACGAAAAGAAAAGAAGATAAGCAGAGATATTGTTTGGCACTAAGAACGAGCTGAGATGATTGTGTACCTACTGAAAACGAGCAGAGATATGGTGGTGAGTCCACCGAAATTTACTTTCCAGAGATACATCGGTCAATCCAGGGGATAGTCGCACTTGTAAGACAGAGGTTGCTTATAGAGGTTATCGATACATACATTGGCTAGAGAGAGCCTCACTTGTAAGACCGAGGTTGCTTACAGAGGTTATGTTTGTATACATCGGCTCAAGAGAGTCGCACCTGTAAGACAGAGGTTGCTTACAGAGGTTATGGCACTGGAAACCAAACTCAGACAAAGGTTGCTGAGTTACATCAGGAGCGGGTCGAAACCGACAGATGAGCTCATTACCTGCATTAGGGATAGACATGCATCATGATTGTTTGAGCATAGCTTCCATGAATTCTGTTTTCTGTGATTGTGTATGTGTTGTGTTTGTGTCTCTTTATGTTCTTTAGTTATTGTATGTATGATCTATGATATATGTTATGTTTATATATAATGTTGGCCTTGTGTATGTTTTACTTAATTCCTTATTATGGCTTGTGTATGTTTAATTAGTTGCCCTCGCAAATTCTTTTATAAAGTAAAAATTTTTCCAAAAATTCAATAGTGCGCTAATACGGTTACAAGCTCAATAATAAATAGTTAAAGTTTCGAATAAGCAAGTTGGTGATACTCGTTTTTCAGATTTTATTGAGGTAAAACATGTCACATTTTGATCTTTTAAATCCTCTAGAGTGAGTCCATACACATTGTTATATCTTTTTGCCTCAAACAAAACTACACTGGATTTTTCACAAATAACTAAGCAGTCCAATTTTCTAAATATAACCAAATATCCAAGATCACATAATTGACTAATGCTTAGTATGTTGTGTTTCAATCCGTTAACAAGAAAAACGTCATTTATGAAAGATGAGAAATTTTGACCTACTATACCTATGGCCACTATCTTTCCTTTACCATTACCACCGAAAGTTACAAACCCTCTATCATACTCGTCTAACTCGATGAAGAATGTAGATTTTCTGGTCATATGCCTAGAGCATCCGCTGTCCAACTACCACATGTTGTCCTTTCTTTTAGATGCTAGGCACACCTACGCAAAAATCTCAAGTAACATTAGGTATCCAAATCTTTTTGGATCCTTGAATGTTAAACCAGCTCCTTTGGCCAAGACCATTATAGTTGCCAACTATTTTGTACACTTTGTCTCCAATCATTTTTTCACATATGAAACATTGAATAGGAAAATGCCCATCCTGATTGCATAAATGACAAAACCTTTTTGGTTGCTGTTTTTTTTTTATTAGTTGGGTTTTGAAACTTTTATGTTACCTGAAGTAGAAGCCATATTTGCAAAAGGTGATATTTCAAAAGTAGTTTTAGATTTTTGATGAAGACCCAATCTAGCCTATTTATAAAGAAGTTTTTGACTAGTCAAGAGTTTATTTAAAATTTCAAAACTTTGAGCAAAGCTGGCCAGATCTTCTTTTAAGCTTTTTACCTTTGTGCAACCTTTCATTTTCTTCAAAACAGTTCAAGTATGCAATCACAGAATGTTGTTTCTCATAGCCCTTAAGTTCTGCCTTTAGCCACTTGTTTTTTTCAACAGATCAATAGCGGTTTCGGATTCTCTTAATTTATCTTTGAGAAAATCATTTTCTTCCTTTAGGATGTCATTTTGAGATTCAAGTTCATGATTTTTATTTAAGAAGCATCTTAGTTTCTTAGTCAGATGATCGATCATAAGATGAAGGTCTTAGTAGAAGGTTCAATGAAAATTACCTCATCAGTTTGACCGGCTATGAGACAGGTTTGAGATTTGTTCTCAGATTCTTCCTCCACGTCTGAATCATTTTCCATATTTTTTCAAGAGGCCATGAGCCCCTTCTTCTTTTCTTTCTTGGTCTTTTCTTCTTTCTCCAGCTTTGGACAGTCAAACTTATAGTGTCCAACCTCTTTGCAGTTGTGGCAGATGATCTTACTTAAGTCCCTTTTTGGTCTTCTTGAACCGCCTTCCTTGCATCTTTCTTTAAAATTCATCATTTCCTGAATTTCTTAGCAAAAAGAACAAACTCCTCATCCGATAAATTATCACTGGATTCATCAACCAGGGACTCAGTGAATGATTTGAGAGTAATTCCTTTCTTCTTTGTGTTATTTTTCAAGTAAGTGGTTTCAAAAGTAAGTAAATTTTCTCTCAAATCATTATATGTCATTTGATCAATGCCACTGCTCTCAGCTATAACTATAGTCTTAGTTTCCCACTCTTTAGTGAGACTTCTCAGAACTTTTCTTACTAACATAGGTTCAAGGTGAGTAATCCCCATAGCATCTAAGCCATTGATGATGACGTTGAATCTTTCAAATATTTCGTCAATAGATTCTCCTTTCTTCATAGAGAACATTTCGTACTCTTTACTCAGCATGTCTATTCTGGTTCTCTTGACTTGGGTAGTCCCTTCATGGGTGATTTGGAGCTTGTCCCAGATTTTCTTTGCTATTTTACATTTTGATACCTTTCGGTATTCCTCGAAACTGATAGCAAAGTTAAGCATATTGATAGCTTTGGCGTGGAGCTTTATCTTTTTTTTATCTTCATCATTCCATTCGGCCTCAGTCTTAGGAATGACTACACCATCTGCTCTTGTTTTGGTTGGAACTTGGGGACCATCCAAGATGATCTTCCAAATGTTGTAATCTACTAATTGAACAAAGATCTTCATTCTCTCCTTCCAATAGCTGTAGTTCTTTCCATTAAAGAACGGAGGTCTGTTGTTGGATTCACCTTCTATCAGAGTGTAGGCCACCATATTGGAACCATTGTTGTTTGCCATCAGGATCTTTTCTCCAAACTGCAAAGCTTGATCTCTTTGAGACCAAGCTCTGATACCAATTGATGGTTATCAGTGGCTAAGAGAAGGGGGGTTGAATCTTAGCCTCCTTTTCTGCTAAATATTACTTTTTGTTTTTTCAAAGAAACTTAGGAGATATTTTTACTTTTGTCTCGTATTGAGTTGAGAGACACTTTCTTTTTGTCTCCTGAGTAACAGAAACAGAAGTAAAGTAGAGAAAAAGGAGTAAAACCCAGATGTATCATGGTTCAACTACTTAGTGCAATGTAGCCTACATCCAGTCTCCATCACAATTATGATAGAACTTCACTAACTCTTTCAACATATTACATACACTAATGTTTTTCCTAGGATCTACCCAATCTTATTTGGGACAAATTCAGATTCTAACCTAATATGAATTTGACTAGGATTCAACCTAACTTTCAACAACCAAGTGCTAACCCAACTTGCAAGAAAATTCTCACAGGATCATGAAACAAAATAGAAAGATGTACAAAAAAAATCTGAGACATCTTATGGCTTTTTACTCACTGCCTTTTACCTCTCATTTGCTTTTTCTTACAAACCTCACCACATTTGCTTTTTTCAATGAGACTCAGACAGATTAAACTAAGAAAAAGAAAATACTAATGAACAACATGAAGGAGAAGAACTCAACAAGTTTAGGAAGTTATGAGAACCGAACTATGTGCTTTGTTCTTACTTTCTTGTTTTCAACCCTTGGTCGTTCACCCTTATTATAGAAGAGTGAAGCTTCCAAGGTTGAAGCTAGTTCAAGGTCCATATTGTCTTCTTCTCCTTCATAGAACTTGCAGCGGCTTCGTCAGTGATGAGAGAGAGATCCAAATCTATTGCATGCAATTTACCCATTCTCTCTCATCCTTTTTTCTTCAATCTTCTTCAATCTTGACCGTAGAGCTTTGCTTTGGCTCCAAATTTGGATTTGGACTGTGGATCTTTTGCTATTCAGATTCGACTTTGATTTCTCCATGGTTGCTTGATTTGTGCTTGAGACTTTGTGGATTTCTTCTTGGTTTCTTGGTGCAGCACAAATGAGGGAAGATGTTTTTTGATGAATTCTGACCGAAGTGTCACTAACTTTTTTGTTGTAGCTCTTTCTTCTTGCTTGGAATTGAAAACAAGCCTTTTGTTCTTCAACCCACCATAGCTTCTGCATTTTTTGTTTCTTTCTTTCTTCCTTGTGAATGACGTGACCGAAGTGAGAGGAGAGAGGAGAGAAGATTTGGCTTTCGGTGGAAGCCAAGAAGGATTAAGTTAAATTGAACTTGGATTTTAAGTTTTTTGGAGTGTGGATGTTGGTGACTTAGGTTGAAGTGTATGGATTCTGAATGTGATCACCAAATGAGTTTGTGTTGGGCCAACACTTCTTGTTTCATTTACTTAGTTCATGTGGGCTTGTATATTTGTTCCATAGGTTCTAATTGATTAATCAATTATTTTTCTGCAGACCAAATCAAATTCATTAAACAAAATTATGTTTGTTCATCACATGAATTAATTTTTCAAACTTAGCATAATTGAATAATAAAAGATTGAATAAGAACGAAATTAAGAGTCCGAAAAGAAAAAAAGAAAATCAAAGCTCTTTAAATTAAAAAAAAAATATATTTCAAACAAGATAATTTCATTTAATATATTGTGTGGGTTGTCCAATTAATAATATATAATGAGTGTTAATTAAATGTTATACCAGCTATTAGGATTGGCTTAAGTAGTAATAATACTTTTGGTGAGATATTTGACTACTTATATGCACGAGATAATAGCAAATTTTGATCTCATAAAATATACTATGAAAAAAAAAAGTATATCTAATGAATGTTAGCGGTTAACTTCACTTAAAAAAAAAAAACTTTTAAAGCTCCACCATTAAAAAATTGATGTACAAACAAGTATTTTAGTGTGTCAATCAACTTGACAAGGAATAAGAATATCGTGTCAAACAAGTACTAACACACCAGCTTTACAAAGTGATCGTGCTTGTTAGATGTAATAATTTAACTGATCTGCGTTGCTTCAGTTGTATTACGATTGAATTTAAAGTTACTCAGGCAGAATCGATAGAATAACCCGAAGAAGAGTCAATTATAGTTTTTCTGTTTTGTTTTGTTCCGTCTCTAAATCTATTACATGTTTGTGTAATGTTACGCTGTATACCATGCAAGTTAGAAACACATAAACACTACTGCTACTTGCTAGTTTACTTCTGTTATGCTTTCTAACGGTGGTTTCCACGCGTTATCACAAAAATCTCGATTACCTTCTTCTTCATCATCATCATCGGTTGCTCCCTGATTTTCACGGTGAACCATAGATAACATCTTATCAACCGAAACCACTCCCTTTTGCATCATATCCCTCAGTTGTTGCTTGCTAATAACTACCTTAATTGTAACCACTTTACTTTCTTGAACATCTTGCACTTCTGGTTCTGCAAATCTCACCTTCTTGCTAGATTTTGGTGTCGAGGGTTGCTGCGGCGGCAGCGGTGGAGGAACTAGGTGGTACAAGCTTCCGCCGAGCAGTTTGGTGTTTGGCTGAAGATGGCGGAGGAGTGAATCAGATACTGCATGGCCGGAGAAATCTACCAGAACTTGCTCAACTTTGATTGGTGCTTTGTATTCAAGTACTTTCCCATCTGTTTTCATGATCTTCACTACGTTTTCTTGAACCACCAAGCAATTCCCCATGCCTTTCTTTCTTTCCAATTTGATTTTGGTTTTGGTGATTTATGATAAGGTATGGTATGGTTGAGTATATATGGCACTTCTGTGAATGTAAGATTAAGAGCTCTGAAGAGTGCAGTATTTAAAGCAAGTGGTTCTGAGAAATACCCTCGTAGGGGTGGAATATTACAAGAGTGCCCTTTGTTTTTGTCTTTTCGGGATGCGAATAATTTTAGAGGAATGGTAGGGAGTAGTAATTTTGGTGTTTTGTAATCATCAATTAGTTATCAATAGTATTTTTAATGATGTGAGATTACATCTAATGGTGGGAGATTACTCACTTTTGTTTTGATGATTAAGTGCGGGTCAGAAAATACAAAAGTTGCTGGCTCTCTAGACTTTTCCATAATTTTAAATGATTACTATATTACTTAAAATGTGACCTAATTATTTTGTGATACATTAGTCATTCTTCATCAAAAACGACTTTATTTTCATAAATTTGATGGTTCATGCTCTTCATCTAAAAAATATTGTTTTGAATGACAACAATATGAAAACTTCACAAAGTGAATGATTAATCGGTACTATATCATTTTAATTTTGTTTAGTTAAAAATCCTGTGAATGTTTGAAATTTTTTTTATAAGATACGAAATTAATATTTATTCAACTATGATTCTGATTTAAGTTTTGCGTGGGTCAACCGGGTGAGTTCAAGTCAATGACACAATGGACGGGTCAGGACCCACTACTATCACTACGGAACGGAAAAATACATTCTTTTTGCAACACCCGAATATAATACTCTTTTATGTAATACTGATATAATTAAGTGAGTGTGTTGTCACGGAAAATTTTAGAAGGTTAGATTTAACAGTGTTTGAATAGTTTTTTGGAGTGTTTGAGAATACTCTAGATGGTTCCGGAACGTTCTAGAATGTCCTAGAAGGTCCCGGAATACCCTAGAAGGTTCTAGAAGACTCTGGAAGGTCATAGAGTATTCTAGAAGAGTGTAGATGTATATAGAAGTATAAAGAGTGATATGGAATAATCTAGAAACATTTACACTTGCAACATAGCCAAATGGGAAGATTTCAAAAGGGAATTGAAAAGACAATTCTTCCCTGAGAATGTGGTTTATGAAGCAAGGAAGAAGTTGAGGGAGCATGCAACTCAAGAAAGGTTTCAAGAAGGAGGAGATGATGTCTTTGGCTTTACTACAAGAGGAGTCAACAGCCAAAGGAGAAGATGCTCCCCCTAAAATCAAGGAAGTCCTTGAAGAAAATAAGGATGTGATACCTCTCGAGTTGCCAAAGCAGTTACCACCTAGAAGAAAGATGGATGACAACATTGAATTGGAATTAGGAGCGAAACCGCCTATCTCAAAACCATACAGGATGTCGGCCATTTCTATGGTTGAAGGAGATATTGTGCATACCATCAAGGAAGGGTTGCATCACGACCCACTAGCCAAGAAGTTGGTGGAGTTGGCTAGAGAAGGTAAGACCAAAAGATTTTGGTTAGAAAATGACCTTCTCTACACAAAAGGGAGAAGACTATACGTCCCTAAATGGAAAAATCTAAGAAGAAAATTAGTGAGGGAATGCCACGACACCAAAAGCTTATCATATGATTAAGTCATGGGAAGAACAAGCAGATGCCACTCGTTCTTACCTCGACAAAGCTGCCAAGAGGATGAAGAAATGGTCAGATAAGAAGAGGAGGCATGCAAGCTATCAAGTGGGAGACAAGGTAATGATCAAACTTCTTCCACAACAATTCAAAGCCTTTCGCAAGGTTCATAAGGGTTTAATCCGCAAATACGAAGGACCATTTGAGATCATTGGACGTGTTGGGGAGGTTGCTTATAAAGTACAACTCCCTCCCTCTATGAAGATCCACTCGGTCTTCCATGTGAGTATGCTTAAACCATATCATGCGGACCAAGACGAACCGAGTAGAGGTAACTCGAGTCGTGCTCCGCCTGTGGTGATTAGATCTTTTGACAAAGAAATCGAAGAGATCCTAGCTAATCGCGTCGTGCGACAAAGAGGAGTACCACCAAGTATCAAATACTTGATCAAGTGGAAAGGGCTCCCGATAACTGAAGCTAGCTGGGAAACTCGCGAAGATCTGTGGCAATTTCAAGAACACCTAGAGCGCTATCATGAACAGAACGCGACGAGGACGTCTACGCATTAGGTGTGGGAGAATGTCACGGAAAATTTTAGAAGGTTAGATTTAACAGTGTTTGAATAGTTTTCTGGAGTGTTTGAGAATACTCTAGATGGTTCCGGAACGTTCTAGAATGTCCTAGAAGGTCCCGGAATACCCTAGAAGGTTCTAGAAGACTCTGGAAGGTCATAGAGTATTCTAGAAGAGTGTAGATGTATATAGAAGTATAAAGAGTGATATGGAATAATCTAGAAACATTTAGAGAGTTGTGGTAGGATAGATATTTGTAAAGAAGGTTCTGGATGATTAATCTGGACCGTTGATTAGATTTAATCCTAACCATCCATTGAGGAGGTGGATGGCTATAAATAGGGATGAGAGTTAGAGTTTGGGTGTGAATCATTTGTAACCACACTTGAGCAATAAAGTGTTCTTCCACCAAAGCTTCCTTTCTCTTGTGTTCTCTTGTATTCTTAGCTTTCTTGCTAAGTATTGAGGGTTAGGCTGACTTGGTCTTAGCTCAAGAGATTGAGTAAGTCCGAGTGCCGGCACGGTAGCGTTGGAGTGTGTCCAAGGCCGTGACAGTGTGTTATCTCTAACTTCTTTTGGCTTACGATGCTTCTTATTTGGTCATTTATACGTTAATTAACAAACGTTCAAAATCAAGAATTAATTACGATATTATTTACCATGAGTGATGTTACATGTACAGATATTTTTATAATCAAATCAAATTAAATTAATACAAATTTAATTAAAAAAAAATGTATATAGATAGCCACTTTTTTTATTTCGTACTTTTTGCAGCATACAAAATTTTAAAATATATCATAAAAAATTTTATACATAACACAAATTTATTGATTTAACACATAAATTTTTGTTGCGAATATATTTTATTAGTTGGGAGAGTCAATATTTTAGGTACGTAGTCCTCTAAAAATTTGTGCTGCACATTAAAATTTTTTTGTTATGTACAAAAATTTTTGTGCTATATACCGAAATTTATGTGTTATGCGTATTTTATTAGTACAATATACAAATTTTTGTACATAGTACACAAATTTTTATTACGAATGTATTTTGTTAGTTGGATGAGTCAATATTCTGAATAGGAAAAGTCTAGGGGACCAGCAACTTTTGTGGTTTTTGGCCATCACTTAACCATCAAAACAAAAGTGAGTGATCTCCCACCATTAGATGTAATCTCACACCATTAAAAATACTATTGATGACCAATTGATGGTTACAAAACACTAAAATTGCTGGCCCCTAACATTCCTCATAATATGTAGTACTTCAAAAATTTATGTGATGCACATCAAAACTTTTGTGTTATACACCAAAATTTTTATGTTGTACACTAAACTTTACGTGCTATGCGTCCAAAAAGAAGAAGATGAAGATGACGAGGATGACAATGACGATGATGATAATAAAAGAGGACGAGGAGGAGAGAAAAAAGAGAAAAAATCAACAACAATAACAACATCATCATCATTAACAACAACAACAAGATAGTGGTGGTGGCAGCGACCACGCGATAACGACGTTAAAGAAAGAAGCGTGCAAAAGAAGAAGATGATGACGAGAAGAAGTGTCTACCTGCCTGTGTATGAAAAAGAAGAAGCACGCGAAAACCTAGTTAAAAATTTGATTTAAAAAATGCTTAAACGTCTAGTATTTTTCTTTCGAAAAAGCTCTACAACAAAGCAAAATCTCTAATCAATTCTAATTAAGTATTGTATCACACAATTAGTTAATGATTCATCAAAATTAAAAATTTATATGCCACAATTAAAAAATTTTGGTGCTCTCATCATCGACGTCGTCGTCGTCGTCGTCGTCGTCATCATCATTTTTTTTACTCCTCCTCCTCCTCCTAGTACTTCAAAAATTTATGTGATGCATATCAAAATTTTTGTGCTATACACTAAAATTTTTATGTTGTACACTAAAATTTATGTGCTATGTGTCCAAAAAGAAGATGAAGATGACGAGAATGACGATGATGATAATAAAAGAGAATGAGGAGGAGAGAAAAAAGAGAAAAAATTAAACAACAATAATAACAACATCATCATCATTAACAACAACAAGACAGTGGTGCATGGCGGCAGCGACCACGCGATAACGACGTTAAAGAAAGAAGCGTGTAAAAGAAGAAGATGATGACGAGAAGAAGTGTCTACCTGTCTGTGTACGAAAAAGAAGAAGCACGTAAAAATCTAGTTAAAAAATTGATTTAAAAAATGCTTGAATCTAGTATTTTTCTTTCGAAAAAGCTCTACAACAAAGCAAAATCTCTAATCAATTCTAATTAAGTATTGTATCACACAATTAGTTAATGATTCATCAAAATTAAAAATTTCTATGCCACAATTAAAAAATTTTGGTGCTCTCATCATCGACGTTCTCATCATCATTATCATCATCATCTTTTTTCATCATCATCATCATCATCATCATCATCATCATCATCATCATCATCATCATCATCATCATCATCATCATCATCATCATCATCATCATCATCATCATCATTTTTTCTTCTTCTTTTTGTTTCATCCTCTTAACAAAAATTTGTCACGGTTAAGAAATTTCATTGTCAAAATTGAAAAATTTATGTATCACGATTAAAATCTTCTTATAATTCTTGTTTCACCATTTTAATAAAAACTTATATCATGATTAAGAGATTTCGGTGTCAAAATTAAAAAATTTACATATCGCGGTTAAAAATTTCCAGTACTATTTTTTGATAACTTTTGTTTAAAAATTTTGGTACTATTTTTTTTATAAAAATTGTATAATTCAAAACTTCTCTTATTTTTCATTCTCACAATTTTTATTTCACTATTTTAACAAGAATCTGTGTTACGATTAAAAAATTTTAATGTCAAAATTAAAAAATTTTTGTGTCGCGATCAAAAATTTTAATACTATTTTTTAATAAATTTTTCATAATTTAAAATTCTCTCCTCTTCCTCCTCTTTTTTATTTTTTTCTTGTTCATCTTCTCCTTTTTTTTAAAAGGAAGAAAATTAAATAAAAAAATACATGCTGCAAAACTATTAAAAAAAGGAGAAAAAATAAAAAACACAGTAATAAAAACAATAAAAATAAAACACGCAAAAAAAAACATTAACACTAAAGAGCGTTGAATGTGCGTTAGTGAAAAGTTAAAATGTATCTCATATATTTTCTTTTTTTTTTTTTTACCAAAGATAGGAGACTCGAATCCGCAACCTCTTAATTGAGTATGGGGAGACTATGCTATTTGAGCTATTACTCATTGACAAATTTAAAAAGATAAAAAACTCGAACCCGCAACCTCTTAATTGAGTATGGAAAGTCTATGCCATTTGAGCTATTACTCATTGGCGTATCTCATATATTTTCACTTATAAAACTGATTTTTATTAAATTTAGATCAATTTAATTAAATTTAATCGTAAATAGTGAGACTGTTCTCTAAATATAAATTCTCAATTGAGTTCTTGTTATATATATATAGAATTTTTTTATGAAAGAAGAGGGTGGGACCCATTAAAGACAAACCACTTGTGCACTTTGGATTTTGTTGTGGTTGACTAAATCATGTGCAGCATTGACTGTGTGTTCTATGATGTTGCCATCAAAATCTATACTTGATTACGGTCGGCAACAAGTTGGAACTCGCATGTTTTAAAATTTTCCTTCTCTTTCTTTTGGTATATCATATGAGTTTTCGTATAACTTTCTATAAGCGTGTTTTTGTTTAATAAGAGCATTGCATCAATCATAACGGATGAACAAACGTAGTTGCTTATGTCACAACTGGCAAACATTATTGTAATCTCATGTACAGTTTCATAACACTTCTTTTAGTTTCATTATTCAATTGCAAGAAGCATATATTGCTTACTGGTATTTCAGTAGTTGTTAAAGCAAGCCAGGTGCATTTCAAAAGGTGCCGTAGGATTAATCTGATATGTACCACTAACTTATCTTTCATCGACATTAATATTAGCATTAATTAATATTAAAGTAACAAAGTTTGATTTTACTTTGCATTAACCACAGTTGGCAACTTGATATAGATAGTAAAGTTTTACAGCACATTAAAAAAAAAAAGCCCATATTTAAGCTTTTCTTTTTAAGATTTTCTATGATAAGTGTCTATTGTAAATAACTTTATAAATGCTTATTAAATTTAGAGACATAAAATTCGGTTGTTTGTGTTTTTAGGATAAAATAAATACTTTTTAAAAAAAAAAAAACACTTTTTTAATTTTTGAGTTATTTGTTTGGGTTTCTTTAAAAACAGAAACAAAAAATAAATAGTTTTCTTGCATTTTTGAGAAGTAGATAGAGACATAGAATCCGTTGAAGAGAGAAAAAATCTGCAAAAATGATTAAGATTATAAATTTATCTCCATAGTTTTTTAGAAAGGCAAATATATATTCATATAGAAATATAAAATCCTAACCACTAGATAAATCATTATGAAAATTTTCTATTACACTGTTCTAAGAATGAGATTAAATTATATTGTGGTTATTATTTAATTAATAGGTGTAAAAATATATTTTATTTCAAAAGAAAATTTACACCAATATTT
>NC_029790.2:87762897-87763893 GCF_000816755.2 Arachis ipaensis
AATCCATATTATTTTAAACTCGTCGGATTGATTGATACTAAAAGTTTAAAACTAAATTTAACTGTCTAAATTTTTCTATAAATAGAAAAATTTACTTGTAACTCTGTCTAATTATCAATCATGGTATTAATAATGAAAGTGAAATTGAATTGAATATCAGTAATAAGTGGTCAATAGTTGCCCCTTTAATTTGTATAAAACAGAAGAAATTAAATTAGAACTCTAAAAATTAAAGAAAGAGATTCAAAATGAAAGACAATACTCTTTCTCTATCTCCTTTTGTAGACAAAGATACTTTCTAGTTTTTAATTCGTATATGGAAACAAGTGAAGGGAACTAGTAGGAATTTAGGACAATCTCGTGGGATTGAAACATATAATATATAATAGCGTACGTCGTTGTCACTCCCTATCTATCCCGTCCTTTAATTTAATTTGATGAAGATCATGATCATCAGTTTGGCCTTGTGTCATTCTTGGCTATGCAAGTGGTGGTCCAATGGAGAAAATCTAGTACCAGATTGGTCACTGCCATGCCTTTAACAACAAGCACTCGTAAAATAATTGACAATTTTGCCACCCTTCACACCTTCATGTTAATTAATTTTGATGGCTAAGTAGCAAATTCAGGAGCAGAAATAATGTTCAAAGAACCTGGACTGAAAGTCTAAAGCTTCTTTGTTTTTGGTTGGGGGACGGTAAAATTAATATAACGATAAAAAATTTATATACCAACAAAAGGCGTTAACATTTATATCGAGATAATGTTCAGTTTAGTTTTCTAAAATTCTCACCACTCGTTAAAAATAGTTTCTAGCCTTTGAAAAAGATTCGTCTTCTCTTAATTAGTTAATTGAAGAGATTAATTAAAATGAATTTAATTGATCAATTTAAAATATTTATTTAATCATATAAAGTCTTAGTCATATTATTTTATTGTTAGTAATATTTATATCAGTATTTTATTAAAGACAATTAAATTAATAATGAACAGAAA
>NC_029790.2:87763899-87772420 GCF_000816755.2 Arachis ipaensis
CTTTATAAAAAAAAATAAATAAAAAGAAAGTGGTAAATTAACGGAGGCTAATTGGAAGTGTGGTTGCAGAAAAGAAGGGCTTAGTGGTGGCTGATGTTGTCAACACGCATGCATGTGGTTGGAGTGTTTGGAATAATAATGAAACTTCTCGCAGGTTATTGCTTCATAGTGGAGGTAGAAAAATAGGACTATTTAGTAAGAAAATTCTATGGAATAAATATTACATAAACAGAACCAAGAAAAAAAAACAGGCCATGATGCCTTTCTTATTACCAGATACTATGTGACATATTTAGTGGGGCTTATCCTCCATATCCATGAATATTCATCTCTAATCATAGAAATGAACCACCCTAGTTCGAGATATACTTGAGGATATCTGCATGACTTATCAGAATAACATTATTTTAGAGCAACAAAAGTTTAATTTTGTAACAATATCATATATAGCTTATAATTTATATTTAATTTTTATAACTGATATAAGAAATAATTTTTTTTTAAGAATTAACACTACAAAAAGTCAAAAACTCACTCAAAACTGTTGAATTTATTGTCAGATAAATTTTGTAGAAAAAATTTTGACAAAAAATATTTATTATTGAATTTTAGAGACCAATACTTCATTTGTTGCTATCAGATTAATCTGACAGTAATTAAAAAAAAAAAGACAAATTTATTTTGTTATTACTATCAAATTTAATTATCGTTGAGCATATTTGTAGATAAATTCAATGATAATAAACATATTTCTAGTAATTCTTTTCATATGATTATATATCTATTCTTTGCTAATGTCACATGCTTACAATGAAAATAATTAGCCACTTCGCACTTCTAATTTTAAAAGAAAAAGATTTATTACAACTAGCATGGTTGATAATTATTTTTAGTGACTTCATTCTCTTATTTCATTCATATTAATATGCTGTTAATCATATACGTACACTTCACATGTGAAAATTTTTAAGAATAATGAGATTCCAGTTGAAGAGTGTACTTTTAATTGTCCAATTAACCTCTCACTGAATTGACTATGCTAGTCTGAAATTTGAATAAATTCTGCTTTCATATACTTGAAATTAAATAAATATGATCATGCTTATAATAAGTGGGAAACGTTCATGATTCCGTGTTGGGATCCACAAAAAGATCTTTTGGTTTTCAACATGGGTGTAAAGTGAAAGAGCCTTTGATTAAAAGCAAAACAAAGATATTTATGTTTGTGATGGAAATATCCTTCATCAGAATCAACTATGAAAATGGAATGAATTCACCTGGCAAATAAACACTGGCCTCAGCTATGGATAATCCACTCGGCAATTTATTTAAATGCCACACAACATCATCATGCATGCTCATGCATGATANTTTTGGATGGCAAACAAATCATTATCTGGCAGATATTTCCGAAGGTACTCATCATTCATCGAGCTTAAGTTATGTACTTGTTTTTTTAAGTACACAAATTCAAATACAAAATGTAGAAAAGAAAAGTGTTATTTTTTATCAAAGGCAACACTTTATTATGGTAAAACGTAATATTTTGGGTAAAACATTAAAATAAGTTAAGGAGAAGAAATTTTTATGTAAATCCGTCAAATCAAAATCTGGTTTATGAATCAACCAATGCATGTTTATATGTAGTTCGTGAAAGGATATTAGAAACTTGTGAAGTAATCTTGAGAAGAAGAGATAACTAAGAGAGATATTGAGAGTTTGAAGAAGAGAATGAGTGAGACTGAAACTGAATTAGAGTGGAAAGCATGTGATTCTGTTATGTTCAATCAGTGCAAGCTACAATTGCAGGTTATATAGACTAACTAAGTTAGTTGTAGAGCAACTACTTTTGCCACCTCATACAGAACAGAAAGGGGGAACTAACTGACTCAGAGGGAGGGAATGTAACTGCATCTAACAGCCTAGCTTAGCATATTTTCACACGTGCTTAGTGCTTAGCTTACACACACATATACTTCTCTATATGACCCTTACATTTATCTTCTCTGCATACTCTATCATGACCTGCCATTTTGAATTTGCCGAATTTTCCACCTTTTGCACTTTAAGCTTGTCTCGAAGCTGAATGAACACTGCAGAGGGGAGAGCTTTGGTGAGGGTGTCTGCTACTTGGACTGAACTCGGAGCATGACATACTTGAACCACTTTACTTGTGACATGGTCTCTTACAAAGTGTAGGTCTATTTCGAAGTGTTTTGTTTTTGAATGTAAAATTGGATTTGCTGCTAGGAGTACAACACTCTGATTATCACAGTATGCCATAGGTGCTTCTGGAATTGACCACTTTAGCTCTCCTATTAGACCTTTTATCCATATTAGTTCTGCCACAAGGTATGCCAGTGCTCTGTACTCAGCCTCAGTGC
Organism: Arachis ipaensis; assembly: GCF_000816755.2. Taxonomy (NCBI): domain Eukaryota; kingdom Viridiplantae; phylum Streptophyta; class Magnoliopsida; order Fabales; family Fabaceae; genus Arachis; species Arachis ipaensis. Next base: position 87,766,284 of record NC_029790.2, read on the forward strand.
TTGACCTAGCTACCACTTCTTGCTTCTTTGACTACCAAGATACTAAATTCCTTCCCATGAAGACACAGAAACCACCAACTGACTTTCTGTCATTTGGATCACCAGCCCAGTCTGAGTCATAATAAGCTGTGATCTTTAGGGATGGATCCTTATGAATTTTAAGGCCATATGCAGCTGTACCTTGCACATACCGCAGTACTCTTTTAACTAGTTTCCAGTGTGCCTCTAGAGGAGATTGCATAAACTGTGCAACCTTGTTTACACTATAGGCCAGGTCCGGCCTTGTTACAGTGAGATATTGCAAGCTTCCCACTATAGAACAATAGAGTTGAGGGTTGTCAAACACAGCACCTCCAGTGGCCTGAATCTTAAGAGTTGAAGGTAGTGGTGTTGCACATGGCTTGCAGTCATTCATGCTAGCTTTTGCAAGCAGGTCCTGCACATATTTACCTTGAGACATCATCAGGCCTCCATCCTCAGTCCTGGTCACTTGGATGCCTAGGAAGTAGTGCAGCTCTCCCATGTCCTTTAAAGCAAAGGCTGAGTTGAGTCTTTGAGTAATTGCAGTGAGAATTGTTGGACAGTTTCCAGTTACAATTATGTCATCAACATAGATGAGGACATAGGTGAGTGACGTTTCTGATTGTTGGACAAACACTGAGACATCTGACTTTGTTGGCGAGAAGCCAAGATTTAGAAGAGCTGAGGATAGCTTATGATGGGTAATAAGGTGGGGGCTGAGTTGGTGAGCTTTGGTTGTTGAAGGCAGATTGGGAGTCTTTGAAGGAAAATTTTTCTTCATCAAAGACTACATTGCGGCTGATGACTACCTTTCCTGAACTTGTCAAGCACTTATATCCCTTATGAGAGGTGGCATATCCAATGAATACACATTCTGAAGACCTGAATTGTAACTTGTTTTTATTGAATGGCCTTAGGTGTGAAAAACATGAACAGCCAAACACCTTTAGATCCTCATAATTTGGTTGTCTTGCAAACAGTTTTTCAGTTGGTGAGACTCCATCTAGCACTGGTGTAGGAAGGACATTGATGATCTTCACTGCTGTTGTGAAAGCGTCACTCCAGAATCTGATGGGTAAGGAGGCTGCAGCAAGCATTGTAAGGCCCATCTCCACAACATGCCTATGCTTCCTTTTAGCTGTGCCATTCTGCTGATGTATGTGGGGACAAGAAAATCTGTGTATAATTCCTTGTTCATGCAGTAACTTAGGGAGACTCACATATTCTGTAGCATTATCACTTTGAATACACTTTAGTTTGGCATTTAATTGTAACTCAGCCATATGTTGAAAATGCAAGAAAACTGATTTTAATTGAGCTCTATTTCTTATGAGATATAACCATGTGAATTGAGAAAATGCATCAATAAAGTTCACAAAGTAATGATTTCCATTAGAATCAGGTAGGGGAGCTGGCCCCCAGATATCAGAATATACAAGTTCTAGTGGAGCATTATACACAGTTGTAGCTTTAGGAAAGGGTAAAGTATGTGATTTGCCAATGCAGCAGGAACTGCATATTGACTTATTTGGCGAAAATGGGAGATTACACAGCTTTAGAATTTTAGACACTACTGCTTCTGAAGCATGCCCAAGTCTAACATGCCAAAGTGTGTATTTATTTGTTGCTGCCTCCAGGGAACCAGTGAAGGCAGAAGGTGGGTTAACTGAGTGAAAGTTCAATAGCCTATACATTCTTCTGACAACATCTCCTTGAAGAATGACCTCATTTGTGGCCTGAGATTTAACAAAGCAACCATGTGAGTGGAATTCAAAAAACATCTTATTATCACAGCAAAATTGGTAAACACTAAGTAGGTTTTTAGTTATATCTGGAACCAATAACAGTTTTTGCATTATTAAATTCTTAGAGCTCAAATCAGTTTTGAAGAGGGTCTTTCCAACACAATTAATAGCCAAACCTGTACCATTTCTAACTACCACTTGTTCCGTGCCTGCATAATTTTCTTTTTCAGCCATGATTTCTGGATTTGCAGTCATGTGGTGTGTAGCTCCAGAGTCTGGATACCAAACTGAATCATGAATGGTTGCAGGATTAGCCAACACACTGCTGAAGTTGGCTTTTGGTTGCTCATCCTGCTGCTGTCTTTGTGCATAATCATCTCTGTGATGAGGTTGTGTCTAAGGCTCATTATCATAATCATATCTGTACCAGCAAAATCGTGCTGTGTGTCCATATTTGTTGCATAACTGGCATTGAGGCCTTTCTTGCATTCTTTCATAATTTTGGTACTGAGTTTTGCCAAAACCTTCATAATTCTGAGTTCCTGACCTGTTAAATTGAGGCTGTTGTCCCCTTTCTTGATGTGAAGACTGAGTTCTGCCATAGCCTTGTTGACTTCTTGGATTTCTAGAGTTCTGAAACCTGCTCTGCCACGAAAGCTTCTTCTGTATCCTCCTCTTGGTGCAAGATTGGCTTGATACATATCCTGATCAAATTTATTTGTGTGGCTGGACTGAGCAACATCTGCTTGCAATAGGTGATCAAATTCTGGCTTTCTGAACCTCTCTAACATGCTTTCATGTGCAAAAAGCACTATTTCTAACTCACCAACTGTAATTCCTTGGGATCTTGTCAGAATGGAAGTCAGGATAGGTGCATAATCTTCAGTTAAGCCATGGAGAGTTGCATTTACATGTTCACTTTCAGTTACAAGTTCTCCCACTGATGTTAATGCATCAATTGTGCTTTTGATCTTTAAAACATAATCATTCACTGAAGCACCTATTCTTGTACTGCTAAACTGATTTCTCAATTGTATTACTCTAGCCTTGATTTGTGACGAAAAATGACTTTCTAACCTGTTCCAAATCTGAAACGTGTATGTACACCCAACCATTCGAGTTGTGTATGGTGTGGTCATGGAAGATAGCAACCAGGATTTCAAGAGAGCATCCTGTTTTTTCCATTTCTGGTATCCTGGATTGAGTTCTCCATTGTCAAATAGCTGTCGTAGAATCCTGGCTCCTGTAATGTGATCAAGGAGGTCGTTGCCTTCAATCATTGCCTCAACCTGATCCTTCCACTGCAGAAAATTGTTGTTGTCAAGCTTCATATAGATCGGTGTCACTGGAACACTCGCCGTTTGAGCTGAGTGTGCTGGTGCAGAATTTTTGCTGGTAGCCATTGGACCAAGCTCTGATACCATGAAAGGATATCAGAAACTTGTGAAGTAATCTTGAGAAGAAGAGAGAACTGAGAGAGATATTGAGAGTGTGAAGAAGAGAATGAGTGAGACTGAAACTGAATTAGAGTGGAAAGCATGTGATTCTATTATGTTCAATCAGTGCAAGCTACAATTGCAGGTTATATAGACTAACTAAGTTAGTTGTAGAGCAACTATTTTTGCCAGCTCATACAGAACAAAAAGGGGGAACTAACTGACTCAGAGGGAATGTAACTGCATCTAACAGCCTAGCTTAGCATATTTTCACACGTGCTTAGTGCTTAGCTTACACACAAATATCCTTCTCTATATGACCCTTACATTTATCTTCTCTGCATACTCTATCAGTTCGAATCAACTAGATTCGAACTTGATCTACACATAATTCGAATCATGTTGCTTTGAATTATACACAAAACTCACACACAGTAATTCGAATCAACCTGATTCGAATTACACACATACAATAATTCGAATCAGGTTGATTCGAATTACACCCTCATTTATTAAAAAAATTAATAATTTAAAATTAAAATATATATATTTTATTTCATATATTAAAAAAAGCTAACAAAATATTTAATTACGAGACTTCTTTAAAATATTAATGAGTTATCAATTCGAATTCCATACAATACTCTTTTGTCCATTTTTAATAGTTCATGAATATTTTTTAATAAATTTTTTTAAATTATATGGTGAGATATTACATTATTCAAATTACGCATGGGGAAGTTCAATCACTCTGATTTGAATTATATGGTGAGCAATTCGAATTCTATACAATACTCTTCTGCCTATTCTTGATAGCTCATGAATATTTTTTAATAAATTTATTTTAACTATACCACAAAAAAATATTTTATTCTATGCAAATAATTTAAAAAATTGATTAAAAAATGTTAGGAGTACTATAAAAATTTGTAATGTTCTAATGACTTAGGTAAATACATGCATGTACACAAATTTTAAATAAAATACTCTACATAGTCAATAATAATTTAGAAATTAAAGAAAATATTTTATTCCATCTAAAATAATTAAAAAATATATTTTATTCTATACAAAATTATCTAAAAAATGGCTTAAAAAATGTTATAAGTACTATAAAAGTTTGTAATATTCTAGTGATTTAGGTAAATACATGATAAAAATATATTTTCTTTAATTTCTAAATTATTATCGACTATGTAGAGTATTTCTTTAATGTTCTAAGTCATTACAAATTTTTATAGTACTCCTAACATCTTTTAAGCCATTTTTTAAATTATTTTGCATAGAATAAAATATTTTTTGTGGTATGATTAAAATAAATTTATTAAAAAATATTCATGAGCTATCAAGAATTGGCAGGAGAGTATTGTATAAAATTCGAATTGCTCACCATATAATTTGAATCAGAGTGATTGAACTTCCCATGCGTAATTCGAATCATGTAATATCTCACCATATAATTTAAAAAAATTTATTAAAAAATATTCATGAGCTATTAAGAATGGGTAGAAGAGTATTGTATAGAATTCAATAAATCAGGGTGTAATTCGAATCACCCTGATTCGAATTATTGTATATGTGTAATTCGAATCAGGTTGATTCGAATTAGTGTGTGTGTGAGTTTTGGAGTTAAATCTTAATTTGGCCCCTGAAATTTGACCAAATGTTCAGAATGACCCCATAATTTCGTTGGTCTCAATTAGAACCCTCAAATTTGTAATTGTGGCTCCAACTTACCCCTGCGATCATCTCCGTCACCGGAATGCTGATCTAGCGCAATTGCATGACATGGTGGACACTACTTAAACGACGGCGCATTGGTTTCGCGCCCAAACCCTTTGGAAACCACGTAGTGTAAGAGTTTTCTTGATATTTTGTAACTTATGATCGTCCTAGTGGAAAAAAAAGAGATTTTTAACCCACAAAAAACTGAAACGACGTGGTTTCCAAAAGATTTAAGCGCGAAACCAATGCGGCGTCGTTTAAGTAGTGTCCACCATGTCATGTAATTATATTAGATCAGCATTCTGCTAACGAAAATGATCGCAGGGGCAAGCTAGAGCCACAATTACAAATTTGGGGGTTCTAATTTAGGCCAACGAAATTGTGGGGGTCATTCTGAGTATCGGACTGAATTTCAGGGGCCAAATTGATATTTAACTCGTGAGTTTTGTGTATAATTCGAAGCAACATGATTCGAATTATGTGTAGATCAAGTTTGAATTTAGTTGATTCGAACTATATATAAACATGCATTGGTTGATTCATGAAATAATTTTTAGTTTGGCAGATTTGTGTAATTTTTTGCTCCCCTTAGCTTAATATAGTGATTTGCCCTATTTTTTAGGAGTTAACTATACAGTTATTATCTTTGATTTAAGACAACCGTTTTTATATAAAAAAGAACTCTTCTCGTGACCATCTTTAAAAAACATTGTCTTTTCTATTAAAAAAAAAATTTCATGTATGAATTGTTTTAAAAGACCTAAATACAACACATTAGTAAAACTTTATTACAATACTTTTTATGAGTTATATTTTTTAATATATAAAGCAATATTTATCTATATTTTTTTAAGTTACCTTTTTATACGTGAGAACAATTAGGGAACCAAAAACATATCAGCCAAAAATCAGCCAAAATGTGTTTAGGTTCCATGAAAAATCGGATTTTAGTTTGTGCTCCGTAATTTCAGAAGCGGTTTTCAAACATATTATTCAAAAAGTGATTTTAATTAAACAGTTTTATTTACTTTTTGGTTGGTTATATTTTGGTTCCATATACTTTTCCTTTATATATCTAAAACAACACTTGTATAAATTTTTTTCGTTTTTCCATATACCTAAAATAATAATTATCTAAGTTTATTTGGAGTTATCTTTTTTCATATTAATTTTTTTTAAGTTGTCTTTTTTTATATCTAAAACAAATTTC
>NC_029790.2:87772520-87784792 GCF_000816755.2 Arachis ipaensis
TGTTTTATCATTGTGTTAAAAATTGCCTTTATCTTGTAAAACTTTATCCCACTATAAACAAGTTAGAGTCAAATATAAATAGACAAAAAGACACATTTTCTTAAAATGTCTCAAAATTAAATTATTAACAACTAATAGGGATAGTAATCTACCGATACTATACATATATAATAACGTGTTCTAATCACAATACCATTAAAACAACATATACATATGCAAGTGTTTATACCAATTAGGAAGGAAAGAAATAAACAACATATATATAGATACCAAGTGTTTATAAAAATTGTTGATCATTTTAGTTATTTTACTTATAAAATTGGTTTATTTAAAACGGTTTTAATTCAGTTTCATTGTAGTTTGGTTAAACTAGTTTTTTAAACTGGTTTATAAAATTAGGTTTTCACCTTTTCAAAAATATTTAAAGGATATGATAATAGTTGGAGCATACATAACAATTTCAATATCTGTTATAATGAGTTCTCTTACGCAGCTTCGAACTAAATCAAATACTTGGTTAAGAGTATCACGAACAAAAAGAAATTGGTAAATACACAAGTACAACATTTGTTTTTTTTTTTTCAACCCAACTCCACCGTAGGATTCATGTCTTGTTCTTTTAGGTTTTCTGCAGCATCTTCCACAATTGATGGCCTCTCCAAGTTAGATTCCATATATCACTCTCAGGAGTTTTGTGTGAATCCAAATATATTCCTGCCTTAGAATTAGCTCAAATTACAAAAAAAAGAGGGAAAAGATTCTACAACTAACCAAAATACAACATAAAAAAAGTTTTCTAACTTTTTATCTGAAAATATACATATAAAAAATACAGATCCTATATTACATTCACTAATCGATTTCATAACATAGTGTCTAAAAAGTGATTGATAAGTTAAAATTTCAAAAAAGTTCTTTCAATATGATAATTGATAAATATTAGTCACAAATGTAAATGCCAAAAAGTATGTCTGTTAAGCATTTAATGAACACTATGAACACATGTTTCAAATGACAGAAGAAATTGGAGCAAGACAATTGAAAAAAGGAAAAGTCTAGGGCAGCAACTTTATTAAATTTTGGTCAGCATGTAACCAGTAAAGAAAAGTAAGTCATTGGATGAAATTTCACACCATTAAAATTATCATTGATGGCTATTTGATGGTTAGTTGCTGACCCCTAACACTCCTCTTAAAAAAAATAATCAAAGAACAACTTTAAAGATACACAAAGTGATGATTTCCTGTTTCAAACCATAAAAGATATGTAGAAACCATTCCACCAATTGAAACACGCCCAATAATTCAAGTACATTAAAATTAAAGCAGTGGATATAAAGCCTTACTCACTAGACAGGTTTGGCTAAATGAACCAAATCACAACAACATTGCTCCATGCCATGAATCATAATTCAACACAATTCATTAATGAAACAAAACACACTACAAGAAAAAAGGCCTGTCGGCACCCTTTTTTCTTGCCACGCTTTTAAAGCGTGCCGAAAAGTGATTTATGGGCACGCTTTTGCGAGGGTAGCCACTAATTTGTGATTTGGCCACGCTTTTTTTGCCACGCTTAAAAAGTGTGGCCATAGAGAGAAATCGGCACGCTTTTATGAGGGTGGCCACTTATTTAAAATTTGGCCACGCTTTTTTATCGCCACGCTTAAAAAGCGTGGCCATAGAGGGAAATTGGCACGCTTTTGAAGCGTGACAAAATAATTTCGTTATCGTTACATTTTTAAAGCGTGGCCGTTTCCTCTAAACCTTTCGGCACGCTTTATAAGCGTGGCCACAGAGTTCCAAAAAAAAAAAAACTTCCACCCCCTCTTAATTCGAAACAAACAGTTTACACAACAAACCCCCTAACAACACTTCTTCCTTTCTTCGAAACACACCCTCCTCTTCTTTGAAACAATGCCTTAAAAGCGAAAACCCTAACGGCGGCGGCGCTCTTCACCTAACGGCGGCGGCGCTCTTCACCTAACATAGAGCTCATCGCCGGTGCCCTCACTGTCTCCCCCAATAACACTCGTTGGTCAACCTCGTTCCAACCCTCTCTAGCAACCCCTTCGTAGGTGCCACCTCTGCCGGTGTTCCCTGCGTCGGCGCTCCTTCCGTCTTTCCTGTAAACACGTATCCCTCCTTCGGCGGTGACTCACTCTGGTAAGGCCTCCCTTGGCGCTCACTATCGCAAACCCTCCGTCGACGCTCACTCTCTCTCGCAAACCCTCAATCGTCACTCCTCCCTCCATGGTTCAGCACCCGCCGCGTTGCCGTCTCCCTCTCTGAAGTCGTCGCGCCGCCGTCTCCATCTCCGTCACTCGTCGCACCTCCGTCAGCCACGTTCAGCATTCGCAGCACCGTGGTAAATTATCTGTCAAAATTTTTCTTGATCTGATTATTTGTTTTTGAATTTGATTTTTTGTTTTGATTTTCTTGGTTCTTCATTTTTTTCTGATTTTTCTAAATTTATATTTTTTGTTCTAATCTGATATTTGGTTTAGGGTTTTTTTTTTCTAAACTTGACATTTGGTTCTGTTCTGGCAGGCTAAAAGATATCAATTATTTCTTCAGGAATTGAAACAACAAGGGATACAAGAAGAAAGGCTGCAGCTGCTTGTTAATGTTACTGGAGCTTTTAGGCCTGGAGTGTTGACAACATTGGTTGGAGTAAGCGGGGCTGGAAAAACCATGCTAATGGATGTCTTGGCTGGAAGAAAAACTGGAGGTGTTGTGAAGGTAAAGATTTTCTCCCTTCATTTTTTGTTATCGTTATTATTTAAAAAAAAATGAATGCGGAATATGCTGGAAAAATCGGCATGTTATCTTGATGAATATGCAACATTTTGCAAGAATTAACATCTTTTTGTTTGAAGTCTAACCCCTGCTATTTTGATTTTTTTTACTAGGTTCTTCTACAGCTAGATCCGTTTCTCAATGAACTCACCATCATGTTCGAGCGCAGCACCGAGACGGGCTCTATTTGGGTTACACTTAAACGATGTGTGTATGTGTGTGTTAGTGTTGGCTTCTTGGTTGATCAAATGTTTTTGGTTTTATATTTCTGCAAACTGAATTTAGTTCATTATGCCTCCTTTTCATGTTCTTGGTGTGCCTTTAGCATCCTTGTAAGTCTAAAGCTGTGAGGAATAAAATGGCTGCAGCTGGTGAAGCAATTGACTATAAATGCCTTATTCTTTTCACCAATGGCAAGAAGACAATTTCTACATCAGTACGTATCTCTTGTATATACTGAACTCGTCATTTTGGTTTCTCAGTCTGCTTTCAGAACCTTCATGCTTGGTGATGCAAGTTTCAAGTAGTGTAAACTTAGATTATCCTTTGAGTAGTTGTAGGCATAAAACTCCTCTAATCCCTTGGCATGTTATTCTTCGATCCCATTCATAATGATTGAGTGCTCTTGGTTAGAGTAGATTAATCACCAAAAAGATATAAAGTGAAAGAGAGAATGACATAGAAGTAGAATCTCAAACTAATTCTCAATAAAGAAAAAGTAGAGATCACAAATCGATCTAAACCAATTCAATTGTATATTTTTTTGCAACAATATAAATTGCTTCTGTTATTTAAGTAAGTGCAGCCGCTCTGCTGGCCATGCCGGGAAACCTGCAGTTAGATGGACTGAGGTTCACACATTTTCTTAGCTGATGAATTTTTGTTTCTGATGTCGTTTCTTTCTTTATTAATCCTTTATTTTCGGGGAGATTTCAGATACAAAGCTGGTTTGAGGATAGGCTCCAAGACTTACCAGATGACCCTAATAATGAATTGATGATTCCCGAAGACCCTGAATGTAATAAGGAAGGTGAGCTCTCTTAAATGCCTAAGGTTCTTAGCGTAGCTTGTGCTTGTGCTTTGCTCGAGCAGTGCCTATCACTGCTGCTTAAGTATGCTGTAGCCAATGTAATTTCTGTTAAGCTATTTTTTTTGACTATTTTGTTGCTTTAAAATGTCTCATAAAAACTGAAATTTGGTTTGATTACTCCACCTAGTAATTGAATTTTTCATTAGACACTATTAATACCGAATTGTAATTGTTTCAATATGTGACTCACACTACTATTTTGTGATTAAATTTAATCTTAGTAATTCTTATCTGATTGAGAAAAAGTTGTGATTGGCTTGTTTGTAGTATATATAACTATATAGCTCTTAATTCTATGGATTAATTTGTTTGTTGGAGAAATACTAGGTGTTAATTCTAGACGTTTCACATTAGATTATTTTGGGAGTGAAGTGTTTATGGGTTGACTTTGTAAGGAGTCGAAGATATGTGCCATGTCCCTACAATTGTTATCATATTCGCCTAATTAGGCCAAATTAGTAGGAGTGGAATTAGCTTTATGTGTTGCTGATTTAATTTTGATTCATATGAATAAGCTCAATCCCTTGTAAATTTGAGACTTTGGTACCACCAATTTTGTTTCCCATTTTCCTTTTTTTTCAGTCATGGTACTGGTATGTGCTTTCAAAGACATTGGCTGAAGATGCTGCTTGAAAATTTGCAAAAAAAAAAAAAACAATTAACCCAGCAATGGTGATTGGACCTCTTCTGCAACCAGTACTTAACACAAGCGCTGCTGGTGTTTTGAATATAACTAATGGTAATTTTTAAAATTCTATTTTCTGCATGTGGAAATGAAAATTGAAATAGTAAATAATAAAAGTACAATATATAATGTGCAAGTCTATAAAGCTTATCTTTCTCTTATGATGTGTTTGTCAATGTGATGTTGATTCAAGTGTCTTGATGTGTGGTTCAGGAGAAGAAGCCTTATTCCGATAAAGTTGCTAAGCTTAAAGCAGAATATAAGAAAGCTATGGAAAGTTATAATGTTGCTGAAGCAGGAGGAGAAAAGGGAGAAGGAGAAGGAGAGCATGAAGAGGGCTGATGAAAAATATGATAAGAAAGAAGCTGCGGCCAGTGAAGACGAAGAGTTTTAAAGCAAATGGTAGCAGGAGTTCTTCCTACATCAACTTTTTGTTAATCATAGTTCATAGTTATATCACTTTTTGGTTTTCCATCCTTCATATATTTGGGAACATTTCAGTTTTAATTTAAATTATTATTATAGCATGTAAATAATTCATGTAAATCAATAAAAAATCAATTCTTATGCCTTCTAATTTTCTCTTTTTAATTATTATTATAGAACTGTAATTTTTTTAATTATTATTATGCATTCTAATTTTCTCTTTTTTTTTTTAATTTGACAAAGGAATAGGCCACGCTTTGAAAGCGTGGCAAAAGGCTTTAGTGGGAAAGCTACGCTTTAAAAGCGTGGCTGTATGTGCTCTATCGGCACGCTTTCAAAGCGTAGCCAAAACTAACTTTCTTGGCACGCTCGAAAAGTGTGGCGTTATGTGAACTTTTCGGTACGTTTTTATATCGTACCGATAGATTAACACCTATGGCCACGCTTTTAAGCGTGGCAAGAGTTGAAAGCGTGGCCAAAAAAAAGCGTGCCGATAGATTCACAAGCGTGGCGATAGAGCAATCGGCACGCTGGCGGACGTGACCCTTTCAAAAGCGTGCCGATAGCTCAAAAAGTGTGGCGAAAAGCTATCGGCACGCTTTTTAGCCCTTTTCGGCACGCTTTAAAAGCGTGGCAGAAAGCTTATTTTCTTGTAATGACAACAACAACATTGCTCCATGTCATGAATCATAATTTAACTCGATTCATTTATGCTTAAATTTTTTTAAGTTCTAATAAGCTTATTTAGAATTCAAAAACCCTTAAGGTGAAATTTCAACATATATTTTTAGCTTAGCTGAAATCTAAGAGAAGAAAAGAAAAGAAAAACCTGCGCTAATGAAACCAGAACAAGGGAGAGCTTTGTCAACGATGGCAACGAACAGGTCGGAAGAGGTCAAGAACTGACGAGCAATGGTCAAACTAATGATGCCAGCGCCAACAATCACAACATCAAACTCTTAAGAAGAACAACTGCAAAATCATACCAATTGGATCTATTATGGCACATAAAACTTCAGTTGACTAAACCACTTCAACAAATTTATATATTAAACTACACCCACAGAAAAACCACAATAATTGGATCAATCAAATTACATACAAACTTGAAACTTCTATTCAAATAACATTAACTCCACTAGCACTAAATACTTAGATCAACTAATGCATACTAACTCTCTAATTCACTCAACAACAACACTACTGAAAGCAAAATTTTTAGAAAAGTACAATTTTTTCTACTATTTTTTCACAAAAATTTACAAACTGAAACTCTCATTACAAACTTTCTTAAACCCTAAAACAAGCTATAATTCAAGCAACCATTCACATGTTTACCAATTTTAAATTTTCTTTTCCTAAAATTTTTTTTCCATACAAACTATACAATTTTAGAAGTAACCTCAAAGTAAAATTTCTAAAAGAACAAACTTTGCATGTCACTAACACGGCATGAAAGTACAGAGCTGCCAAACACAAAACAAAAACACAAAACAAGATTACAAATCAGGTAATAGAGGTCATGGAGTTATATTGGCATGCTTTCATCATAACAAGCAAGGCCACACAAAAGATGTGTGCTATAAGAAGCATGTGTACTCCTCCCATTTCTATCAACGGTAGCAACATAACACCACCATCAATCACATGATCACTGGGGGCATGATGATATACTCAGTAACAAACAATCCCAGCTTAATTGTATTCAAGAGAACACTAAAATATCAAGATATGGGTTCACTCCAGAGCAAAGATTTGCTTTGTTAGAGTTGATCAAAGACAAAAGTGTGCAGCAACAACCTCATAATGCAAATCAAATTTTGACTAATTTTATTCAGACCTCCACTCCAAGTAAAACCATTGCATTACATTTTAATGCAAGAATTATGAGTATTATCACTCCAAAATCTGCACTATGGGTCATTGACTTAAAAGATTTTGCAAGCGTTCAAAATATTGCTCCAATCAATGTGATATTGCCAAATGGGACCAAAACTGTTAGCACCATTATTAGCACAATCATATTCTGTAAAAACTTTTTTCTCAAAAATATTTTATACATTCTTTCTTTTGATTTCAAACTGATCGCTGTGTCAAAATTAACCTCAAACTTACATGTTCAACTGTTAATCAATGATAAGTGTTGTGAGATATAGGATTGATCCATATCAAAGATGATTGGCATTGCTGAGTGTATAGAAGGGTTATGTACAATGAGTAGAGAACCAGAATTCTCTGACTTTTTCCCTTTTCCAACAAAGCAAGATTCATTGGCAGCAACTACGACTACTACTCATCCCATAACAGCTCACATAAATGAGCACAACAACATTTGGCATCTTAGATTAGGACACATACCCGTGCATAAATTGATTTTACTAAAGAAGTATTATCCTTTTATAGATTGTATTGATTCAAAACTTCCTTGTGGCTCAAGTTATTTTGCAAAACAAAAGAAATTATCTTTTGATCTTAGTACCACTGAAATAAAAGACTATTTTGACTTAATTTATATGGATATCTAGGGTACTATTTCTGTCCCTTCTAATAAAGGACATAGGTATTTTTTTACTGTGGTGGATGGTAAGAGCAGATTTACTTAGATTTTTTTTTATGAAAAATAAATCCGAGGCATCACAATTGGTTATTAATTTTGTGAATTTTGTCAGAGTACAATTTGAAAAACAAGTTAAGTGTATAAGGACTGACAATGGGTCAGAATTCACTTTAAAATCTTTTTTTGCATCAACTGGCATTTTACATCAAACCTCTTGTGTAGAAACACCAAAGCAAAACGGGATTGTAGAGCGAAAACACCAGCACATTTTAGGTGTTGCTAGAGCACTACTATTTCAATCAAGAATTCCACATTGTTTTTGGCAATACATAGTTTCTCACGCTATTCACCTAATTAATAGGATGTCCAGCACTAAACTAGATAATGCTAGTCTTTATAAGCTTTTGTATGGTAATTTACCTGATTTTTCATATTTAAGAGTATTTGGTTCTCTTGCATAGGCCTCCACATTAACAAATTTAAGAACAAAATTAGACCCAAGAGTCAGAAAAAATAACTTTTCTCAGTTTTAAATTAGGAACAAAAGGTTTTCAACTTATTGATTTAAAATCAAAGTAAATTTTCATATCTAGAAATGTAACTTTCTATGAAACTCATTTTCCATTTTCACATTCCACTAGCACTGACATTCATGCGGTACCCACTCGTACTCCACAATGCATTGATCTTTTTCAATATGATACACTGGTGCACGAAATCGTGATTGTTCATTCCTTGGTAACGGTGCCAAAAACTTCATACGCACGTTCATAATCTTAGTTCTTTGTCACAACTTCGCACAACAAACCAGCAAGTGCACTGGGTCATCCAAGTAATAAACCTTACGTGAGTAAGGGTCGATCCCACGGAGATTGTCGGCTTGAAGCAAGCTATGGTCATCTTGTAAATCTCAGTCAGGCGGATTCAAATGGTTATGGAGATTTGATAATTAAAATATAAAATAGGATAGAAATACTTATGTAATTCATTGGTAGGAATTTCAGATAAGCGTATGGAGATACTTTTATTCCTTCTGAACCCCTGCTTTCCTACTGTCTTCATCCAATCATTCATACTCCTTTCCATGGCAAGCTTTATGTTGGGCATCACCGTTGTCAATGGCTACATCCCGTCCTCTCAGTGAAAATTGTCCAAATGCGCTGTCACCGCACGGCTAATCATCTGTCGGTTCTTGATCATGCTGGAATAGGATCCATTAATCCTTTTGCGTCTGTCACTACGCCCAGCACTCGCGAGTTTGAAGCTCATCACAGCCATCCCTTCCCAGATCCTACTCGGAATACCACAGACAAGGTTTAGACTTTCCGGATCTCAAGAATGGCCGCCAATAATTCTAGCCTATACCACGAAGACTCTGATCGTAGATCAGGAGGCTAAGAGATATGCATTCAAGCTTGTTTTCATGTAGAACGGAAGTGTTTGTCAGGCACGCGTTCATAGGTGAGAATGGTGATGAGCGTCACATAATCATCACATTCATCATGTTCTTGTGTGCGAATGAATATCTTAGAGAAGAAATAGGCTTGAGTTGAATAGAAAAATAATAGTACTTTGCATTAATTCATGAAGAACAGCAGAGCTTCACACCTTAATCTATGGTGTGTAAAAACTCTACCGTTGAAAATACATAAGAACAAGGTCTAGGCATGGCCAAATGGCCAGCCTCTCTAAACGTGTACACAATGATCTAAAGATGAACAAAAGATATAAAATAAATCACTAAAAGTAATTTTTATACTAGACTAGTGACTAGGGTTACATAAGATAAGTAAATGATGGAGAAGTCCACTTCCGGGCCCACTTGGTGTGTGCTTGGGCTGAGCATTGAGATTTCATGTGTAGAGACTCTTTTGTAGTTGAACGCCAGTTTGTAGCCTGTTTCTGGCGTTTAACTCTGGTTTGTAACCTGTTTCTGGCGTTTAACTCCAGAATAGGGTAGGGAGTTGGCGTTTGAACGCCAGTTTGCGTCATCAAAACTCATGCAAAGTATGGACTATTATATATTGATGGAAAGCCCTGGATGTCTACTTTTCAACGCAATTGAGAGCACACCATTTGAGTTTCTGTAGCTCCAGAAAATCTATTTCGAGTGCAGGAAGATCAGAATCCAACAGCATCTGCAGTCCTTCTTTAGCCTCTGAATCTGATTTTTGCTCAAGTCCCTCAATTTCAGCCAGAAATTACCTGAAATCACAAAAAAAACACACAAACTCATAGTAAAGTCCAGAAATGTAATTTTTATTTAAAAACTAATAAAAATTTATTAAAAACTAACTAAATCATACTAAAAACTATGTAAAAACAATGCCAAAAAGCGTATAAATTATCCGCTCATCACAACACCAAACTTAAACTGTTGCTTGTCCCCAAGCAACTAAAAATCAAATAGGATAAAAAGAAGAGAATATACTATAAATTCCAAAATATCAATGAAACTTAGCTCCAATCAGATGAGCGGGACTAGTAGCTTTTTGCCTCTGAACAGTTTTGGCATCTCACTTTATCCTTTGAAGTTCAGAATGATTGGCATCTATAGGAACTCAGAATTCAGATAGTGTTATTGATTCTCCTAGTTCAGTATGTTGATTCTTGAACACAACTACTTTCTGAGTCTTGGCCGTGGCCCTAAGCACTTTGTTTTCCAGTATTACCACCGGATACATAAATGCCACAGACACATAACTGGGTGAACCTTTTCAGTTTGTGACTCAGCTTTGCTAGAGTTCCCAGTTAGAGGTGTCTAGGGTTCTTAAGCACACTCTTTTTTTTTCTTTGGACCTTGACTATAACCGCTCAGTCTCAAGTTTTCACTTGACACCTTCATGCCACAAGCACATGGTTAGGGACAGCTTGGTTTAGCCGCTTAGGCCAGGATTTTATTCCTTTGGGCCCTCCTATCCATTGATGCTCAAAGCCTTGGATCCTTTTTTATTATCCTTGCCTTTTGGTTTTAAGGGCTATTGACTTTTTCTGCTTGTGATGAGTGGATAATTTATACGCTTTTTGGCATTATTTTTAGTATGTTTTTAGTAGGATCTAGTCACTTTTAGGGATGTTTTCATTAGTTTTTATGTTAAATTTACATTTCTGGACTTTACTATGAGTTTGTGTGTTTTTCTATGATTTCAGGTATTTTCTGGCTGAAATTGAGGGGAGGGGATGTAGCCACTGACAACGGTGATGCCCTTGCATACAGCCAGCCATGGAAAGGAGTAAGACAGATGGGATGAAGATAGTAGGAAAGCAGAGGTTCAGAGGAACGAAAAGCATCTCCATTCGCTTATCTGAAATTCTTACCAATGATTTACATAAGTATCTCTATCTCTATTTTAATATAATATTCGAAAACACCATTATCACTTTATATCTGCCTGACTGAGATTTACAAGGTGACCATAGCTTGCTTCATACCAACAATCTCCGTGGGATTCGACCCTTACTCACGTAAGGTATTACTTGGACGACCCAGTGCACTTGCTGGTTAGTTGTATCGAAGTTGTGACAAATTATGAATTAAAATCAGAGCACCAAGCTTTGGAGCCATTACCAGGGATTGTTTGAGCCTGGACATCACAATTTTGTGCACCAAGTTTTTGGCGCCGTTGCCGGGGATTGTTTGAGTTCTCGGCAAGCTTTTGGTCCGGTAACATCAGTGCCAGATTCCCTTTTGATCCGGCAACAGCACCAAGTTTTTGGCGCCATTGCCGGGGATTGTTCGAGTTTGGACAACTGACGGTTCATCTTGTTGCTCAGATTAGGGATACTAGAAAGGAAGAGGATGAATCCATCATCCTAGGAAGACCTTTCCTGGCCACAGCAAGAGCTGTGATTGATGTTGACAGAGGTGAAATAGTCCTCCAATGGAATGAGGACTCCCTTGTGTTTAAAACTCAAGGATCTCCCTGTGCAACCATGGAGAGGAAGCAGAAAAAGCTTCTCTCAAAGCAGAGTCAACCAGAGCCCCCACAGTCAAACTCTAAGTTTGGTGTTGGGAGGCCACAACCAAACTCTAAGTTTGGTGTTGAACTCCCATATCCAAACTCTAAGTTTGGTGTTGGAGAGTCTCAACAAAGCTCTGCACATCTGTGAGGCTCCATGAGAGCCCACTGTCAAGCTATTGACATTAAAGAAGCGCTTGTTGGGAGGCAACCCAATGATTATCTAATTCTTGTTTTTATTATTTTTCATGTTTTCTTAGGTTCATGATCATGTGGAGTCACAAAATAAAATATAAAAATTGAAAACGGAATCAAGAACAGCAGAAGAAAAACTACACCCTGGAGGAGCATCTGTCTGGCGTTCAGCGCCAGAACAGAGCATGGTTCTGGCATTCAACGCCAGAAATGGCACACAGATGGGCTGAACGCCCAAAATGGCCACCAACCTGGCGCTGAACGCCCAGAGTTGGGTACAAAGGCATTTTTACATGCCTAATGGGTGCAGGGATGTAAATCCTTGAACACCTCAGGATCTGTGGACCCCACAGGATCCACTCAGGATCTGTGGACCCCACAGGATCCCCACTACCTCCACTCATTTCTTCTCACCACTCTCTTTCACACAACCCCACAAACACTCTTCCCTAAAAACCCCTCACCAATCACCTCAATCTCTCTTCCCCACTAAACCTTCACCACTCACATCCATCTCCTCTTCCCCATAAACCTACCTCATAAACTCCACCTACCTTCAAAA
>NC_029790.2:87784825-87820440 GCF_000816755.2 Arachis ipaensis
TTGTATGCTTGAACAGTGCATATGTCTTTTGAAGTTGTTGTTTAAGAATGTTAAATATGTTGGCTCTTGAAAGAATGATGACTAGGAGACATGTTATTTGATAATCTGAAAAATCATAAAAATGATTCTTGAAGCAAGAAAAAGCAGCAAAAAAACAAAGCTTGCAGGAAAAAAAAAAAGAGAAAGAAAAAAAAAATAGGCGAAAAAAAAAATAGAAAGAAAAAGAAAAAGCAAGCAGAAAAAGCCAATAACCCTTAAAACCAAAAGGCAAGGGCAAATAAAAAGGAAAAGGGGATCCCAAGGCTTTGAGCATCAGTGGATAGGAGGGCCTAAAGGAATAAAATCCTGGTCTAAGCGGCTAAACCAAGCTATCCCTAACCATGTGCTTGGTGGAAAGGAGTAAGACAGATGGGATGAAGATAGTAGGAAAGCAGAGGTTCAGAGGAACGAAAAGCATCTCCATTCGCTTATCTGAAATTCCTACCAATGATTTACATAAGTATCTCTATCTCTATTTTAATATAATATTCGAAAGCACCATTATCACTTTATATCTGCCTGACTGAGATTTACAAGGTGACCATAGCTTGCTTCATACCAACAATCTCCGTGGGATTCGACCCTTACTCACGTAAGGTATTACTTGGACGACCCAGTGCACTTGCTGGTTAGTTGTATCGAAGTTGTGACAAATTATGAATTAAAATCAGAGCACCAAGCTTTGGAGCCATTACCAGGGATTGTTTGAGCCTGGACATCACAATTTCGTGCACCAGCTTGCTTTTTCTTTTTCTTTTTCTTTATAATTTAAAATTTTTTTTGCCAATTTTTTTCTTTCTTTTTTCTTTTTTTTTCTGCAAGCTTTGTTCTTCACTGCTTTTTCTTGCTTCAAGAATCAATTATATGATTTTTCAGATTATCAAATAACATTTCTCCTTTTTTCATTATTCTTCAAGAGCCAACAATTTTAACATTCATAAACAACAAATTCAAAAGACATATGCACTGTTCAAGCATTCATTCAGAAAACAAAAAGTATTGTCACCACATCAAAATAATTAAACTAATTTCAAGGATGAATTCAAAACCATGTACTTCTTGTTCTTTTGTTTTTAGAACAGTTTTTATTTAAGAGAGGTAATGGATTCATAGGACATTCATAGCTTTAAGACATAGACACTTAAACACTAATGATCATGTAATAAAGACACAAACATAAATAAACATAAAGCACAGTAAACGAAAAACAAAAGAATAAGAACAAGGAGATTAAGGAACGGATCCACCTTAGTGAGGGTGGCGTCTTCTTCCTCTTGAAGAACCAATGGTGTTCTTGAGCTTCTCTATGTCTCTTCCTTGTCTTTGTTGCTCCTCCCTCATAGCTCTTTGATCTTCTCTAATCTCATAGAGGATGATGGAGTGCTCTTGGTGCTCCATCCTTAGTTGTCCCATGTTGGAACTTAATTCTCCTAGGAAAGTGTTGATTTGCTCCCAATAGTTTTGTGGAGGGAAGTGCATCCCTTGAGGCATCCCAGGAATTTCATGGTGAGGAATTTCCTCATACTCTTGTTGAGGTCCATGATCTCTTGTTTGCTCCATCCTTTTCTTGGTGATGGGCTTGTCGTCATCAATGAGGATGTCTCCCTCTATGTCAATTCCAGCTGAATTGCAGAGGTGACAAATGAGGTGAGGAAAGGCTAACCTTGCCGAAGTGGAGGACTTGTCAGCCACCTTGTAGAATTCTTGAAGTATAATCTCATGAACTTCCACTTCCTCCCCAATCATGATACTATGGATCATGATGGCCCGGTCTACAGTAACTTCAGACCGGTTGCTAGTAGGAATAATTGAGCGTTGAATGAACTCCAACCATCCTCTAGCTACAGGCTTAAGGTCCGGTCTTCTCAATTGAACCGGTTTGCCTCTTGAGTCAACTTTCCATTGAGGTCCTTCCACACATATGTCCATGAGGACTTGGTCCAATGATAAATCACTATTTCATGGTTTATCATGTGCTCAATTGAGTGGTTTTTATCAACTCTTCACCCACTTATTCATACAATTGGCATGGTTTTACATTTGCCTTCCTAATTATGTGCTTTGATTGAAAACATGTTTCTTTGGCCTTAAGTTCCCTATGTTTAAATCCTCTCTTATTACCATTAGATGCCTTGATATGCGTGTTAAGTGATTTCAAAGATTACAGGGCAGGAATGGCTCAGAGGATGGAAAGGAAGCATGCAAAAGTGGAAGGAATACAAGAAGTTAGAGAAATTGCTAAGCTGTTCAGCCTGACCTCTTCGCACTCAAACGGCTATAACTTTAGCTACAGAGGTCCAAACGATGCGGTTCCAGTTGCGTTGGAAAGCTAATATCTGGGGTTTCGATTTGATATATAATATGCCATAGTTTCCCTGACGCTAGGTGACGCGAACACGCGCTCCACGCGGACGCGTCGCATTTCCAAAAATCAGCGTGGCAGTTTTCTTCTCCAGCGATTTTTGGGCTGTTTTCGACCCAATTTGCGGCCCAGAAAACACATATTAGAGGCATAAAGTGGGAGAATCCATTCATTCATAATAACCAGCTCACAATTCATAATTTTAAGTTTTAGATGTAGTTCTTAGAGAGAGAGGTTCTCTCCTCTCTCTTAGGATTAGGATTTAGGATTTCTTTGCTTTCAGGATTGTTTCTTTTTATCAGGTTCAATTTTCTTTTTAATTTATTATCTTCCCAATTTAACTTATGAACTTTTCTATGTTACAGATGATTCTTTTAATTAATTTTATTTGAGATATTTCAGTTTATTACTGCTCTCTTTTATTTATGTTACTGTTGCTTCCAATCTGAAGACATTTTTATTCCAGTAGATTTACTTTTCCCCTTTTGGTCTTGGTTAAAAAATCAGTAACTCAGGAGTTATCAAACTCAACGTGATCGATAATTGTTATCTTTGCTAATTGAATTGAACTTCAATAATTCCGGTCCTTTCTTAGGAATTGACTAGAACCTGAAGGTCAGACTAATTAATCCACTTGATCTTCCCTTGCTTTAGTAAAGGCTAACTAAGTGGGATTAAGATTCAATTCTCATCTCCATTGATAAGGATAACTAGGATAGGACTTCCAATTTTTCATACCTTGCCAAAAGTGTGTTTTACAGTTATTTATTTATTTTACAGTCATTTACTTATTTTAAATTACAGTCATTTATTTATTATCTCTCCTTCCCCACTCTTTTCCCCATTGTTGCAAATTCTGCACCATTGGTATGCCATGTGCTTCTATTATTTTTTCACGTACATGTTGAAGCTTCCATGTAAATGAGACCCTTATCAATTGGCATTAACCCACCCATACTTCATTTATTTTCTTATCTTTACTTCTGGGTTACTTTTCTTCCCTTTTTCTTTCAGGATGGCCACCCGGAAAGGAACCGGAAGACGTTTACATAGGGAGACAAACAAGTCCATCAGCACAATCCTTGGAGAAAAGCATCAGTTGGAGAGACCCGTCCACTTGTACATCTTAGCATGCACCGAGGACGGTGCAATCTTTAAGTGTGGGGAAGTCGATACCGATCTCCATGGGTTAGTTATTCTCTTCTCAAACACCAATATTTTACTTTATTTGTTAGTTCATTGTTGCATTTGCATGTTTAATTGCATGTTTATTTGATTTTATGCATTTATTTACTACTTGGTTGAAGTAATATTTTCTTTTTCAAGAAATTTTTATAGTATTTCACTAATTTAAATTAAAAATAAAAAAAATTTTATGTGTTAAATTTGTTTGAAGTTGTATTTGGAACATGATTTTTGAGCCAAAGAACACACAACCTATGAGATTTTGAGCTTATTTATATGGTTACATTATTTAACCATAATATTTATTCTTGTGTGTTCACTTCTCTATAACTGCAATCTAGATTTTGTTCCATTCTATATGTCTAATATTTAATATATTTACATGCGTGCATATGATTGAGGCCATTATTTGTTATTAGCTCACTTATCCCAAATAAGCCTACCTTTTACATCACCATTGTTAGCCACTTTTGATCATTTTTATCCCCATTTATTCTGTTCTATAACCACATCACTAGCCTTAAGCAAAAAAATAATTAAATATCCCAATTGAATCTTTAGTTAGTTTAAGATAGGGATTGTGTATAATTTAAGTGTGAAAAATTTTATGGGAACATGGGATGACCTGAAAAAGTAGGGAATTAAATTATTTGAAAATTTGGGAAGCATGCTCATGTGAAATCAAAATAATTAAATTACCATGTACATTAAAAAGAGAAAAAAAAAAGAGAAGAAAAATATATATTAAGTAATTAAATAAGGGGATACAAAAAAAGAGAAGAAAAGAAGAAAAATAATATTATCCCAAATGCAAAATAAAAAGAATCAATGCACATGGGACAAAAATTCAAAAATAAGTTTGATACATGAGCATGTAATACAAAAGTGGGAAAAATTTGGGTAGCTACCTAGTATTTTAAAATTGTATAAAGTATGTATATGTTAGGTGAGATTTTAGACTAATCAAAGATTCACTTTATAAAGCTCACTTGGCCATACATATATCCTTACCTTTACCTCAGCCCCATTACAACCCTAAAAAGACCTCATGATGTTTGCATTGGTACATTAAATATTTGTTGATTGGTTAGATGAAGAACAAAGTTTAGAAAGCATGACTAGAGAAGAGTAGAGTGAATTACCCTAGACACTTGAGAGTTAGAGTGATATACACTACCAGTAAGGGTTCAATGCTTGATTCTATGTTCCTTGCTTTCATAAGCTGTTTTCTTACAAGTTTACTTGTCTTTTATTGTATGATTTAAATTAGTGGAATCTAACTTATGTTTGTCTGGAAGAACCTATTTACTCTTAACCAAGTAAGTAAAAGCATTTTGCATGTAGTTGCATTCACATAGATAGGTTGCATTGCATACTCTCTATCATTCCTCTTCACTTCTTTATAGCTTCTCTTGAGCTTATTATGAGGACATGCTAATGTTTAAGTGTATGGAGGTTGATAAATTACTATTTCATGGTTTATCTTGTGCTCAATTGAGTGATTTTTATCAACTCTTCACCCACTTATTCATACTATTTGCATGGTTTTACATTTGCCTTCCTAATTATGTGCTTTGATTGAAAACATGTTTCTTTGGCCTTAATTTTCCTATGTTTAAATCCTCTCTTATTACCATTAGATGCCTTGATATGCGTGTTAAGTGATTTCAGAGATTACAGGGCAGGATTGGCTCAGAGGATGGAAAGGAAGCATGCAAAAGTGGAAGGAATACAAGAAGTTGGAGAAATTGCTAAGCTGTCCAGCCTGACCTCTTCACACTCAAATAGCTATAACTTTAGCTACAGAGATCCAAACGACGCGGTTCCAATTGCGTTTGAAAGCTAACGTCTGAGGCTTCGATTTGATATATAATATGTCATAGTTTCCCTGACGCTAGATGACGCGAACGCGCGCTCCACGCGGACGCGTCGCAGTTTCAAAAATCAGCGTGGCAGTTTTCTTCTCCAGCAATTTCTGGGCTTTTTTCGACCCAATTTGGGGCCCAGAAAACACATATTAGAGGCTATAAGGTGGGAAAATCCATTCATTCATAATAACCAGCTCACAATTCATAATTTTTAGTTTTAGATGTAGTTCTTAGGATTAGGATTTAGGATTTCTTTGCTTTCAGGATTGTTTCTTTTTATCAGGTTCAATTTTTCTTTTAATTTATTATCTTCCCAATTTAACTTATGAACTTTTCTATGTTACAGATGATTCTTTTAATTAATGTTATTTGAGGTATTTTAGTTTATTACTGCTCTCTTTTATTTATGTTACTATTGCTTCCAATCTAAAGACATTTTTATTCTAGTAGATTTACTTTTCCCCTTTTGGTCTTGGTTAAGAAATCAGTAACTCAGGAGTTATCAAACTCAACGTGATCGATAATTGTTATCTTTGCTAATTGAATTGAACTTTAATAATTCTGGTCCTTTCTTAGGAATTGACTTGAACCTGAAGGTCAGACTAATTAATCCACTTGATCTTCCCTTGCTTTAGTAAAGGCTAACTAAGTGGGATTAAGATTCAATTCTCATCTCCATTGATAAGGATAACTAGGATAGGACTTCCAATTTTTCATACCTTACCAAAAGTGTGTTTTACAGTTATTTATTTATTTTACAGTCATTTACTTATTTTAATTGCAATTTAAATTACTTGCTCCCTACTTTCAAAACCCCAATTTACAATCTTCATAACCAATAATAAGAACATACTTCCCTGCAGTTCCTTGAGAAGACGACCCGAGGTTTAAATACTTCGGTTATCAATTTATTTAGGGGTTTATTACTTGTGACAACCAAAATGTTTGTATGAAAGGACTTTTGTTGGTTTAGAAGCTATACCTGCAATGAGGCTTTATTTGCGAATTTCTAGACCATGCAAAAGTTCTCTCATCAAAATGGCGCCGTTGCTAGGGAATTGCAAACGTGTGCCTTATTATTGGTTATTGTAAATATTTACTTTCTGCTTGTTTATTTTTATTTTTGGTTTTTATTTTTGCTTTTTCATAAATTAAGAGGTTATTGGTTTTATTTAGTTATTAAATTTTTTTTTTAAAATTTGTTCTTCGTGTTCATCTTGACCTTCAAGTTGTTCTTAGTTGTTTTCTTCGTTTTGATCTAAAAATTTTAAGTTTGGTGTCATTTTATTGTTTTTCTCTTTTCTCATTAAATTCAAAAATTCAAAAATTTAAAACTCAAATTTCAAATTTCAATTTTCAAAGTTCAAATTTAAAAATTTAAAATTAAAATTTCAAATTTCAAAATTTAAAATTTCAAAATTTAAATTTCAAAATTCAAATCTTTTTCAAAAAAAAATCATATCTTTTTCAAAATCTTATCTTATCTTATTTCAAAAATCAAATTTCAAAATTCAATATTTAAATTTCAAATTTTAAATTTAAAAATTTAATTTTTAAATTTTAAAATTTAATTTTCAAATTCAAAAATTTAAATTTCAATAACCTTTTAATTTAAAATTTGTTTTATTTTCGTTTTTAATTTTTATTTACTATTATGAGTTCTCACCCCTCTCGCTTTGAGTTTGGTTCCAATGCTGTTGCAAGGAATGGAAATTATAACAGGAACATGCATCAAGGTCAAAACAATCAGAGATGGAAGGAGCCACGAGGATCTGATCAACCCTTTAGGTAACAACACCCTCCATAGACCACGACCATTCCACAATGCATGTCAAAACAACAGTTATGGTGGACCCTTCCGTGACAACCAACACCCACCTAACTGCTATAGTCAAGAGCCATTCCGAGGTGCATACCAAGACGATAGATATGGTGGACCCCCATCATATACCTATGACCCACCTCCTCAACATCATTTTGGACCACCATACTCACAAGCCCCTTACCACCAAACACCCTCATATGATCCTAACCCTCATCCACCATACCAACCACCTTATGAACCATGTGAACCATATATAGAACCACCCCAATTCCAACCCAATTACTCTCAAGAACCACCACCTCCATATGCACCATATCCATATCCATCAATCCAAGAGCCTTATGGTCCTACTTATGATACCCAAGCGGAACAAGAATCAACGGATCGTCTCAAGAAAATAGTAGATCAATTTCATGCAACTCTATATCAACTAAATCAAGCGATAAGTCGATTAGCTTCCCAACGCTCAGACACTCAAAGTGCTCCCATGGCTACATGTGGAGAATCAATAAAAGAGCGTAGCATAAAAGAGACACTAGAAACTCCAATGGACAATGAGGAACATACTTTTGTGCTGGAACAAGTGGAGGAAGCTGTAATTATCGAAGAAGAAGAATTGGTTGAAGACTTAGGAGATGCTGAACCTCCATGGGAAAGTCAAGACATAGAACCTCCTTCCAAGACGGTAGCATTTGATGTTGAGGAGGGTGTACAACCTCCAAGGCATATCATAGTTGAAGACTTGGAAGAGGTTGGTCAAGAGATGGAGATTAAGGAAGAAGAAGCACAACCTCCCATGCCCTTGGTAAACAATAAAGAAGAGATTGAATTGGAAGAAAGCTATCAAGAGGAAGAGGTTGATATTGAAGAAGCTTGCAAAGAGGTGGTAGTTGTCAAAGAAGAACACAAAGGAGTGGAGCTTGCAAGTTCATTAGAAACCCTCCCCCTAAGTTGCCATCATTCTTCACAACATTCAAGTGGGTAAAATTCATATCCCTTAGCTTTTTAATTCCACTTGAATATGGGCTACTAGAGACGGATGGTCAGCTTAGAGCTCTTTGTGGCATTAAGAGTAAGAGGAAGATGGTCAGTGGTAAATTTTGTCCTGCAAGGTTCATTATGGTTGGAAGTTTTAAGTTTACACGCAAAGGTTGGTGTAGAGCTTAACTGAATGGGTCTAGGAAGTTGTTTGGCCACCTTAGTGAGAATTCAGATTGCCTGCCACCCGGATGGAACAATATTGCTCAACAAGAAGACGGGTGCAAAAGCAAGGTTTGGGACCCCAGAATTCATTCTGGCAATCAACACTCTTGGGGCCTTGTCACTTGCTTTAACTTGCTTGAAGGCTTTCTGCGCCTAGTTTGGGACCCCGGAGGCCATTGAAAGTCCAAGCATTGGTGGCAGTTCCTGGATGAATACAAGCATAAGCCACCATAATAGGGAGCTCACCAAATGTCCAACTTAAGGACTTTAACTAAAAGTGCTAGGTGGGAGACAACCCACCATGGTATGATCGTTCCTTTTTTTATTTTTATTTAGTTTTATTCGTTTTCGAGTTTTATTTTATTTTATTGTATTGAACCTGGAGTTTTGCATAACATTCATATTAGCATTGCATTCTGCATACTATATGATTTAAAAATAAAAAAAAATTTCGCACGCGACGCGACAGCGTCGCCGACGCGTCCGCATCACCAGTGCATTGGGAAGAAAAGAAATTGAACAAAGAGTCATGTGAAAGCGTGGCTGGAGGCATGCCTTTGGCACAAATTGCTCCACGCAACCGCGTCGCTGATGCGTCCGCGTCATACGGGAAAATGCCTCACACGCGTCCGCGTCACCCACGCGAACGCGTTCTCCAAAATCGACGTAAAAAGGGGTGGATGGCAGAATGTTGGGCTGGAATGGGGCCGGACTCGTGCTGGATGCCCAAGCCCTCCTACGCGAACGCGTTCCCCACGCGGCCGCGTCGTTTTCAAAAAAAGGCCATCCACGCGATTGCGTCAACGACGCGACCGCGTCACCCAAATTTTTGGCAAAATACATTTAAAACAGAGAGTTGCGCGACCGCGAGGCTGCCCTCGCGCTAATGGCACAAATCACTCCACGTGAAAGCGTGACCCACGCGTCCGCGTCACTTCATGAAAGCGCTATCCGCGCGAACGCGTCACTCACGCGTCCGCGTCGCCTGCGCCGCACAGCTTATCCAAATTAGCGCAAAAAATCTTATCTTTTCTTCCCCAATCCTAATTTTTCCTCCCTTCTTTTTTACTTACTTCTTCTTCCCTTCTTTCCTTTTCCATTCTTCTTATCTTTCATTTTATTTTACTTAATTTATTTGCATATTTCATTCATTGCATCTTAACTTTGTGCATATCTTTATTTTCTTTTCTAAATTCATTATTTTTCCTTTGGTGTTAAAATTTTCTTATTTAACTGTTGCATCTTCTCTTGAATTATTTTGGGTGCTTAGTGACTTGTTTTATTCTGATTGGGTAATATTATTTAAATCAATGTCAATCTTTTATATCTGTATTACTTTTGCATTGACATAAATTTATATTATCTCTCCTTCCCCACTCTTTTCCCCATTGTTGCAAATTCTGCACCATTGGTATGCCATGTGCTTCTATTATTTTTTCACGTACATGTTGAAGCTTTCATGTAAATGAGACCCTTATCAATTGGCATTAACCCACCCATACTTCATTTATTTTCTTATCTTTACTTCTGGGTTACTTTTCTTCCCTTTTTTCTTTCAGGATGGCCACCCGGAAAGGAACCGGAAGACGTTTACATAGGGAGACAAACAAGTCCATCAGCACAATCCTTGGAGAAAAGCATCAGTTGGAGGTGGAGGTTGATAAATTACTATTTCATGGTTTATCTTGTGCTCAATTGAGTGATTTTTATCAACTCTTCACCCACTTATTCATACTATTTGCATGGTTTTACATTTGCCTTCCTAATTATGTGCTTTGATTGAAAACATGTTTCTTTGGCCTTAATTTTCCTATGTTTAAATCCTCTCTTATTACCATTATATGCCTTGATATGCGTGTTAAGTGATTTCAGAGATTACAGGGCAGGATTGGCTCAGAGGATGGAAAGGAAGCATGCAAAAGTGGAAGGAATACAAGAAGTTGGAGAAATTGCTAAGCTGTCCAGCCTGACCTCTTCACACTCAAACGGCTATAACTTTAGCTACAGAGATCCAAACGACGCGGTTCCAATTGCGTTTGAAAGCTAACGTCCGAGGCTTCGATTTGATATATAATATGTCATAGTTTCCCTGACGCTAGATGACGCGAACGCGCGCTCCACACGGGCGCGTCGCAGTTTCAAAAATCAGCGTGGCAGTTTTCTTCTCCAGCAATTTCTGGGCTTTTTTCGACCCAATTTGGGGCCCAGAAAACACAGATTAGAGGCTATAAAGTGGGGAAATCCATTCATTCATAATAACCAGCTCACAATTCATAATTTTTAGTTTTAGATGTAGTTCTTAGGATTAGGATTTAGGATTTCTTTGCTTTCAGGATTGTTTCTTTTTATCAGGTTCAATTTTTCTTTTAATTTATTATCTTCCCAATTTAACTTATGAACTTTTCTATGTTACAGATGATTCTTTTAATTAATGTTATTTGAGGTATTTTAGTTTATTACTGCTCTCTTTTATTTATGTTACTATTGCTTCCAATCTAAAGACATTTTTATTCTAGTAGATTTACTTTTCCCCTCTTGGTCTTGGTTAAGAAATCAGTAACTCAGGAGTTATCAAACTCAACGTGATCGATAATTGTTATCTTTGCTAATTGAATTGAACTTTAATAATTCCGGTCCTTTCTTAGGAATTGACTTGAACCTGAAGGTCAGACTAATTAATCCACTTGATCTTCCCTTGCTTTAGTAAAGGCTAACTAAGTGGGATTAAGATTCAATTCTCATCTCCATTGATAAGGATAACTAGGATAGGACTTCCAATTTTTCATACCTTACCAAAAGTGTGTTTTACAGTTATTTATTTATTTTACAGTCATTTACTTATTTTAATTGCAATTTAAATTACTTGCTCCCTACTTTCAAAACCCCAATTTACAATCTTCATAACCAATAATAAGAACATACTTCCCTGCAGTTCCTTGAGAAGATGACCCGAGATTTAAATACTTCGATTATCAATTTATTTAGGGGTTTGTTACTTGTGACAACCAAAACGTTTGTATGAAAGGACTTTTGTTGGTTTAGAAGCTATACCTGCAACGAGGCTTTATCTGCGAATTTCTAGACCACGCAAAAGTTCTCTCATCATCCAACCTTTGATCAAAGTTGACCCTTCTAGTGTAGGGGTGTGCATTTTCTTGCATCATTGGCAAGTTGAACGCCAACCTTACATTTTCTGCACTGAAATCTAAGTATTTTTCCCGAACCATTGTAAGCCAATTATTTGGATTCGGGTTCCTACTTTGATCATGGTTCCTAGTGATCCATGCGTTTGCATAGAACTCTTGAACCATTAAGATCCCGACTTGTTGAATAGGATTAGAGAGAACTTCCCATCCTCTTCTTCTAATCTCTTATCGAATCTCTGGATATTCGCTCTTTTTGAGCTTAAAAGGGACCTTAGGGATCACCTTTTTCTTGGCCACAACTTCATTGAAGTGGTCTTGATGGACCTTTGAGATGAATCTTTCCATCTTCCATGACTCAGAGGTGGAAGCAATTGCCTTCCCTTTCCTCTTTCTTGAGGTTTCTCTGGCCTTAGGTGCCATTAATGGTTATGAAAAAACAAAAAGAAATGCTTTTACCACACCAAACTTAAAAGGTTTGCTCATCCCCGAGTAAAAGAAGAAAGGAAGTAGTAGAAGAAGAAGAAAATGGAGGAGATGGAGGGAGAAGGTGTATTCGGCCAATGGGAAAAAGTTGTGGTTGTAATGTGTGAAAATGGAGTAGTGTAGAGGGGTTTATATAGGGGTGGGGGGAAGGGTAGGTTTCGGCCATTAAGGTTGGGTTTGGAAGGGAAAAGAATTTGAATTTTGGAGGTAGGTGGGGTTTATGGGGAAGAGTGGATGGATATGAGTGGTTAAGGGTATTTGGGGAAGAGATATGGAGGTGATTGGTAAAGGGTATTTGGGGAAGAGAGTTATGAAAAGGTTTGAAGAGGAGAGAAGAAGAGGTGGGGTAGGTGGGGATTCTGTGGGGTCCACAGATCCAGAGGGGTCAAGGACTTAGCATCCCTGCTCCATTTAGGCGTGCAAAACGCCCTTAGAATGCATGTATGGCGTTAAACGCCAGTTTGCTGCTTGTTTCTGGCGTTAAACGCCAATTCCATGCTCTGTTCTGGCGTTAAACGCCAGTCTGGTGCTTTTTTCTGGTGTTTAACACCAGCTTGATGCTTCTTTCTGGCGTTAAATGCCAGTTTGATGCTTCTTACTGGCGTTTAAACGCCAGTAAGCTCTTCTTCCAGGGTGAGCTATTTTTAATGCTGTTTTTCATTCTGTTTTTGATTTTTCAGTAGTTTTTGTGACTTCACATGATCATCAACCTAAAGAAAACATAAAATAGCAATGGAAAATAAATAGATATAATTAAATAACATTGGGTTGCCTCCCAACAAGCGCTTCTTTAATGTCAATAGCTTGACAGTGAGCTCTCATGGAGCCTCACAGATGTTTAGAGCATTGTTGGGACCTCCCAACATCAAACTTAGAGTTTGAATGTGGGGGTTCAACACCAAACTTAGAGTTTGACTGTGGGGGCTTTGGTTGACTCTGCAGTGAGAGAAGCTTTTCATGCTTCCTCTCCATGGTTACAGAAGGAGAACCTTGAGTCTTAAATACAAGGTAGTCCTCATTCAGTTGAAGGACCAACTCTCCTCTGTCCACATCAAACACAGCTTTTGCTGTGGCTAGGAAGGTCTTCCAAAGATGATGGATTCATCCTCATCCTTCCCAGTGTCTAGGATTATGAAATCAGCAGGGATGTAAAGACCTTCAACCTTTACTAACACGTCCTCTACTAGTCCATAAGCCTGTTTTATGGATTTGTCTGCCATCTCTAATGAGAATTTGGCAACCTGTACCTCAAAGATTCCTAGTTTCTCCATTACAGAGAGTGGCATTAAGTTTATGCCTGACCCCAGGTCACACAGAGCCTTCTCAAAGGTCATGGTGCCTATGTTACAGGGAATTAGGAATTTACCAGGATCCTATTTCTTTTAAGGTAAAGTGTGCTGAACCCAGATATTCAGTTCATTAATGAGCAATGGAGGCTCGTCCTCCCAAGTCTCATTACCAAATAGTTTGGTATTCAGCTTCATGATTGCTCCTAAATACTGCGCAACTTGCCCTTAAACAATGTCTTCATCTTCTTCAGAAGATTAATAGTCATCAGAGCTCATGAATGGTAAAAGGAGGTTCAATGGAATCTCTATGGTCTCTAGATGAGCCTCAGATTCCTTTGGTTCCTCAAAGGCTTCCACCATTATTAAAGCGTTGTTGAGGCTTTTGTTGATCCTTCCATGAGAAATTTAGATGATTTTTCCATGAGTAATTATAGGTGTTTCCATAGGGTTCTCCCATGTAATTCACCTCTGCTATTGCAGGGTTCTTAGGATCATAAGCTTCTTCCTCAGAAGATGCTTCTTTAGTACTGTAGGATGCAGCTTGCAATACATTCAGACTCTGAGAAATTATATTGACTTGCGAGTCAATATTTTATTCTGAGCCAATATGGCATTCAGAGTATCAATTTCAAGAACTCCCTTCCTCTGAGGTGTCCCATTACTCACAGGATTCTTTTTAGAAGTGTACATGAACTGGTTATTTGCAACCATGTCAATGAGTTCCTGAGCTTCTGCAGGCGTTTTCTTTAGGTGAATGGATCCACCTGCAGAATGGTCTAATGACATCTTAGATAATTCAAACAGAACATCATAGAATATATCCAAGATGGTCCATTCTGAAAGCATGTCAGAAGGACACTTTTTGGTCAGTTGCTTGTATCTCTCCCAAGCTTCATAGAGGGATTCACCTTCTTTCTGTTTGAAGGTTTGAACATCCACTCTAAGCTTGCTAAGCTTTTGAGGAGGAAAGAACTTGGCTAAGAAAGCCGTGACCAGCTTATCCCAAGAGTTCAGGCTATCTTTAGGTTGAGAGTCTAATCATATTCTAGCTCTGTCTCTTACAGCAAACGGGAAAAGCATAAGTCTGTAGATCTCGGGATCAACCCCATTGGTCTTAACAGTATCACAGATCTGCAAGAATTCAGTTAAGAACTGAAAAGGATCTTCTGATGGAAGTCCATGAAACTTGCAATTCTGTTGCATCAGAGAAACTAATTGAGGCTTAAGCTCAAAATTGTTTGCTCCAATCGCAGGAAGTGAGATGCTTCTTCCATGTAAGTTGGAATTTGGTGCAGTAAAATCACCAAGCATCTTCCTTGCATTTTTGTTGGGTTTGGCCATGTCTCCTTCTTTTTTGAAAAGTTCTGTCAGATTTTCTCTAGAGAGTTGTGCTTTAGCTTCCCTTAGCTTCCTCTTCAGAGTCCTTTCAGGTTCAAGATCAGTTTCAACAAGAATGTTCGTATCCTTGTTCCTGCTCATATGAAAAAGAAGAGAACAGAAAAGAAAATATGGAATCCTCTATGTCACAGTATAGAGATTCCTTATATGAGTATAAGAAGAGAAGAATAGAAGAAGGAAAAGATAAGAATTCGAACACAGAGGAGAAGAGTGGGTTCAAATTTTTGAGTGAAAGAGGGGTGTTAGTAGATAAATAAATAAATAGAAGGAGACGAGAGGGGGAAGAATTCGAAAATTAAATAAAATAAAAATATTTTTTGTTTTTATTTTAAATATTAGTTATAATTCGAAAATACGAAAAGGAATAAAATTAAAATTAAAATTTAAAATAATTAGTTAATGAAAAGAAATTTTTAAAAAGAGGTTAGTGATTTTCGAAAATTAGAGAGAGAAAATTAGTTAGGTAGTTTTGAAAAAGATAAGAATCAAACAAAAAGATAAGATTAATTGAAAAAGATTTTAAAATCAATTTTGAAAAGATAAGAAGTTAGAAAAGATTTTGAAATTGATTTTGAAAAAGATGTGATTGAAATTTATTTTGAAAAAGATTTGAAAAAGAAATTTAAAAAGATTTGATTTTGAAAATTAAAGTTGATTACTTGACTAACAAGAAATAAAAAGATATGATTTTAAAATTTAAAGATTGAACCTTTCTTACTAGGCAAGTAACAAACTTAAAATTTTTGAATCAATCACATTAGTTGTTAGCATTAATTTCAAAAATATGAAATAGAAATAAGAAAAAGATTTTGAAAATAAAATTTCAAATTTTCAAAATTATGAAAGAAAAAATGAAAAAGATTTGAAAAAGAAAGAATTTTTAAATTGAAAATTTGATTTGACTCATAAGAAACAACTAGATTTTAAAAATTTTTGAAAAAGTCAACTCAAATTTTTGAATTTTATGAGAAGAAAAAGGGAAAGATATTTTTTTATTTTTGAATTTTTAATGATGAAAGAGAAAAATAATGAAAAGACTCAAAACATGAGAATTCAAGATCAAAACACATGATGCATGCAAGAACACTTTAAATGTCAAGATGAATACCAAGAATATTTTGAATGTCAAGATGAACACCAAGAACTTATTTTTGAAAATTTTTAAGAAAAGAAAAACATGCAAGACACCAAACTTAGAAATTTTCAATGTTTAGACGCTAACAAATTGAAAATGTATATGCAAAACAAGGAAAGACACAAAACAAGAAAATACAAAGATCAAACAAAAAAATTCATCAAGAACAACTTGAAGATCATGAAGAACATAATGCATGAATTTTTCGAAATTTTTTTTTAGAAATTAAAAAGATGTAATTGACGCCAAACTTAACAATTGACACTAGACTTAAACAAGAAACATCAAATTTTTTGTTTTTATGATTTTATTAAATTTTTTTGGATTTTTTTTTCGAAAATTAATTGGAAAAAGAAAAATAAGGATTTCAAAATTTTTAATAAGAATTCCAGGAATCATGCAATGTTAGCCTAAAGTTTCGGTCCAGGAATTAGACATGGCCTACTAGCCAGCCAAGCTTTCAGTGAAAGCTTCGGTCTAAAACACTGGACATGGTCAATGGCCAGCCAAGCTTTAGCAGATCATTACATACAAAAGCTAAATTGCTGGGAAAGACAAAGAAGTTCTTCTCTAATGATAGTTGAAACCTCGGTCCAAAGGATTAGACATGGCTTTACAGCCAGCCAGACATCAACAGATCATCATGAAACTCTAGAATTCATTCTTAAAAATTCTGAAGTCATAGAATAATTTATTATATTTTTTTTGAAATTTTTCGAAAATAAAAAGAATAAAAATAAAAACTTAAAATTAAAATAAAATTACCTAATCTGAGCAACAAGATGAACCATCAGTTGTCCAAACTCGAACAATCCCCGGCAACGGCGCCAAAAACTTGGTGCACGAAATTGTGATTGTTCATTCCTTGGTAACGGCGCCAAAAACTTCATACGCACGTTCATAATCTTAGTTCTTTGTCACAACTTCGCACAACTAGCCAGCAAGTGCACTGGGTCGTCCAAGTAATAAACCTTACGTGAGTAAGGGTCGATCCCACAGAGATTGTCGGCTTGAAGCAAGCTATGGTCACCTTGTAAATCTCAGTCAGGCGGATTCAAATGGTTATGGAGATTTGATAATTAAAATATAATTAAAATATAAAATAGGATAGAAATAATTATGTAATTCATTGGTAGGAATTTCAGATAAGCGTATGGAGATGCTTTTATTCCTTCTGAACCCCTGCTTTCCTACTGTCTTCATCCAATCATTCATACTCCTTTCCATGGCAAGCTTTATGTTGGGCATCACCGTTGTCAATGGCTACATCCCGTCCTCTCAGTGAAAATGGTCCAAATGCGCTGTCACCGCACGGCCAATCATCTGTCGGTTCTCGATCATGTTGGAATAGGATCCAGAAATCCTTTTGCATCTGTCACTACACCCAGCACTAGCGAGTTTGAAGCTCGTCACAGCCATCCCTTCCCAGATCCTACTCGGAATACCACAGACAAGGTTTAGACTTTCTGGATCTCAAGAATGGCCGCCAATAATTCTAGCCTATACCACGAAGACTCTGATCGTAGATCAGGAGGCTAAGAGATATGCATTCAAGCTTGTTTTCATGTAGAACGGAAGTGTTTGTCAGGCACACGTTCATAGGTGAGAATGGTGATGAGCGTCACATAATCATCACATTCATCATGTTCTTGTATGCGAATGAATATCTTAGAGAAGAAATAGGCTTGAGTTGAATAGAAAAACAATAGTACTTTGCATTAATTCATGAAGAACAGCAGAGCTCCACACCTTAATCTATGGTGTGTAGAAACTCTACTGTTGAAAATACATAAGAACAAGGTCTAGGCATGGCCAAATGGCCAGCCTCTCTAAACGTGTACACAATGATCTAAAGATGAACAAAAGATATAAAATAAATCATTAAAAGTAATTTTTATACTAGACTAGTGACTAGGGTTACATAAGATAAGTAAATGATGCAGAAATCCACTTCCGGGCCCACTTGGTGTGTGCTTGGGCTGAGCATTGAGCTTTCATGTGTAGAGACTTTTTTTGGAGTTGAACGCCAGTTTGTAGCCTGTTTTTGGCGTTTAACTCTGGTTTGCAACCTCTTTCTGGCGTTTAACTCCAGAATAGGGTAGGGAGTTGGCGTTTGAACGCCAGTTTGCGTCGTCAAAACTCATGCAAAGTATGGACTATTACATATTGCTAAAAAGCCCTGGATGTCTACTTTTCAACACAATTGAGAGAGCGCCATTTGGGTTTCTGTAGCTCTAGAAAATCTATTTCAAGTGCAGGGAGGTCAGAATCCAACAGCATCTGCAGTCCTTTTTCAGCCTCTGAATCCGATTTTTGCTCAAGTCCCTCAATTTCAGCCAGAAATTACCTGAAATCACAGAAAAACACACAGACTCATAGTAAAGTCCAGAAATGTGATTTTTATTTAAAAACTAATAAAAATATATTAAAAACTAACTAAATCATACTAAAAACTATGTAAAAATAATGCCAAAAAGCGTATAAATTATCCGCTCATCATACACCATCCACACATCATTTGTAATCACCCACACCTACCACACTCACAGATTCAAATGAACATTTCTCAAGTTCAATGCACTCACCAATTTCCTCACACACCATTGCACCCATTACCACACCATACACTAACAATGCACCTGCATCACAAAACTTCGACATTACACATGACTGCATTACTAGAAAATCTGAAAGAGTCAAGAAATTGCCTGCTTATTTGAAGGACTACCATTGTATGATAACCCACACAACTCACTCTAGCAATTTTGTCAACTCTACTCTTTATATCTTATCTCACAACACTTATCATATGATAAACTAACCCCAAAATATAAGTCTCTTTCTCTAGCCATCACCTCATATCTGGAACCTAGCACTTATGAGGAAGCGGCTGCACATGAATGTTGGAGAAATACAATACAAGCTGAATTGACAGCTCTAGATCAGAACAGAACTTGGTGTCTCACTGAACTCCCAAAAGGAAAGAAGGTTGTGGGTTGCAAATAAATTTTTGGGTAAAATTCAGTCCCGATGGTACCATAGAAAGGCACAAAGCAAGGCTAGTTGCAAAAGGATTCACTCAAGTGCAAGAAGTGGATTATGGTGATACTTAGGGTCCATTTGGGAAACTCCAAAAGCTACTTTTTTTTTTAGCTTTTGACTTATAAAAAGTTACATTAATAGTGTTTGGTATAATTTTTTAGGTAAATTTTTAACTTTTCAAAAAGTTATTTAAGATCTTTTGAAGAAGTTAAAAAATGTGACTTATCTTATTTTGAAAAGCTATTTTATTACTCCTATTTAATGCACAACTTTAAAACAAGGACTTCTATAATAACTTTCCAAACACAAAATAACTTATTTAAAAGTTTTTATTAATAAAAGTCCTTATATTTTATGCTCCTTTTTCAAAAGAACTTATTTAAGAAGTTTAGCCAAACTGACCCTTAGTCCAGTTATCCAATGACTACCCTACAAGTAATGTTAGAATTAGCAGCGGTAAAGAAATGACATTTGAAAGAACTGGACGTCAATACTGCCTTCCTTCATGGAGATTTGGACAAGAAAATTTATATGAAGATACCACCCGGTTTGGCTGTGTCACAACCAGGTTTGGTTTGTAAATTGTAAAAGTCTCTATATGGGCTTAAGCAAGCAAGCAGACAACGGAACATTAAGCTCACTCAGACTCTTGTTGATGCTGGTTATAAGTAGTTTTTTTATGATCATTCCCTCTTCATCAAGAAACAATCCAAAAGCTTTACTACCATTCTAGTATATGTTAATGATTTGGTTTTAACTGGGAATGACATTGGTGAAATCAATTCCATCAAGCAAATTTTGGATGACAAATTCAAAATAATGGATCTTGGTGATCTCAAGTACTTCTTGGGAATGGAAATAGCATGCTCTAACTCTAGAATTCACATTTATTAGCGGAAGTATGTCATGGACCTTCTCAAGAATTTTGGTTATCTAGATTGCAAGCCTCTTTCCACTCCTTTTGATATAGTTAGAAACTCTCGAAGGAATCCGGTACCATTTTAACGGACAACACTACTTATAGACAGCTCATCGGCCGACTTCTTTACCTCACAAACACTAGACCCGATATCTCTTATGCTGTGGGACGTTAGAGCAAATTTTTGGACTGTGCAACCACTTCTCACCTACAGGCTGCTTTTTGCGTACTCCGATATTTAAAGGGCAGACCTGCAACTGTCTATTCTTCTCCTCTACTTCTAATCTGCATCTCACCAGATTTGCCGATGCTGACTTGGCTACCTGTGCTGATACTCATCGTTCCATTTTCGGTTATTACTTCATGCTTGAGAATTTTCTCGTTATTTGGAAGAGTAAGAAGCAAACCACAGTTGCCAAGTCCTCTGTAGAAGCTGAATATAGGTCTCTTGCTGTTGCCACTTGTGAATCTAGTTGGTTATCTTTCTTAATGGATTTCATTGGTTTGCCGCTTCAAAAGTCTATCACTCTATTCTGTGACAACTAGTCAGCCATTCACATTGCCAATAATCCCATCTTTCATGAAAGAACCAAACATATTGAAGTGGACTGCCACATTGTTCGTGAAAAGCATTTTTCTGGTCTCATTCATCTGATGCCAGTTCGTTCCAAAGACCAACTTGCTGATTTTCTTACCAAAGCTTTGCCACTGGGTCCTTTTCTTACTAATGTTTCTAAGCCAGGATTGTTAGATTTATACAATTCTAGCTTGCGGGATGATGTTACCTAGATTATTTTTTATCAATAGTAGATGTAGGCTTATTGGTGCGCGAATTTGTGACTCGCACAATTGAACCGGCAAGTGCACCGATTGTCCAAGTAATACTTCAGGTGAGTGAGGGTCGAATCTCACGAGGATTGCCGGATTGAGCAAGCTGTTGTTCTCCTACAGATCTTAGTCGGGCAAATAGAAAGATAGTTGTTGTTTGTTGTAGGTGCATAAACAAGCAATAACAATAAAGCGTAGAAACAGTAGTGAGAAATTAGTTAAGGCTTCGGAGATGCTTATTCTTCTGGATTAACACGTCATACTAACTACTCAAACGATGAATTATTCCTTCAATGGCAAGACTGTAAGTGATTAAGTCATTGGTCGTGGTCATTAATCTCCTCAGATCCAAACCAAACACCCGAATAGGCTAGATCAATCTGGGAGAGGGTGAAGCACGCACAATTCAATCTCTTGATGATCCTACTCAAAACTCCATAGACAAGGTCGAATCTTCTGGATCAAAGAATGACACTGAAGAGTGGAAGATTGACAGTTTAGAATTCAGAATAAATTCTCGTTACAAGTATAGTTTCTAAACTGAGCAATCATCCTTTCTTACAAACGTTTTGGTTGTCACAAGTAACAAACCCCTTTGAAATTGATAACCGAAGTATTTAACCTCGGGTCGTCTTCTCAAGGAACTTCAGGGAGGTGTTCTTATTATTGGTTATGAGTTTTGTAAATTGGGAGTTTTTGAAATAAGAAGCAAGTAATTTAAATTACAAGAAAAATAAATTAATAATAATAATAGAAAAGAACTCTTGGCAAGGTATGAAAATTCGGAAGTCCTATCCTAGTTATTCTTATGAGAATTGAAGTTAATCCCACTTAGTTAACCTTTACGAAAGCAAGGGAAAGTCAAGTGGACTAATTAGTTAGATTCCCAAGTCCTAGCCAACTCCTAAGGAAAGACTAGAGTTAGTGGAATTCAATTCAATTAGCAGACATAACAATCAATCACGATAAGTTTGATAACTCAAGA
Organism: Arachis ipaensis; assembly: GCF_000816755.2. Taxonomy (NCBI): domain Eukaryota; kingdom Viridiplantae; phylum Streptophyta; class Magnoliopsida; order Fabales; family Fabaceae; genus Arachis; species Arachis ipaensis. Next base: position 87,806,533 of record NC_029790.2, read on the forward strand.
GCCTCCAGTTAATCAATTAAAACGAAGAATATAAAAAGCTAAATAGGAGTCATAAACTGAAATACCTCAAATTATATTAAATAGAATATTCAAATCTAACATGGAAAAATTCATAAATTAAATTGAAAAAATAAGTAAAAGAAACATTGAACCTGGAGAGGAATTTGAAATAATAAATTGAAATGATAAGAAATCCTAATTCCTTTAAGGGGAATCCTAATCCTAAATCCTAAGAGAGAGGAGAGAACCTCTCTCTCTAAAAACTACATCTAAAACTAAAAATTATAAATTATAAACTGATGATTATGAATGAATGGATTCTCCCACTTTATAACCTCTAATCTGTATTTTCTGGACCGAAAACTGGGTCAAAAACAGCCTAGAAATCGCTGGAGAAGAAATCTGCCACGCTGATTTTTGTCACTGCGACGCGTCCGCGTGGAGCACGCGTTCGCATTGCTTAGCGTCAGGAAAACTATGACATAATATATATCAAATCAAAGCTCCAGAAATTAGCTTTCCAATGCAACTGGAACCGCGTCGTTTGGACCTCTGTAGCTCAAGTTATGACCGTTTTAGTGCGAGAGGGTCAGGCTGACAGCTTTGCAGTTCCTTCAACTTCTTGTATTCCTTCCACTTTTGCATGCTTCCTTTCCATCCTCCAAGCCATTCCTCCCCTGTAATCTCTGAAATCACTTAACGCACATATCAAGGCATCGTATGGTAATAAGAGAGGGTTAAACATATCAAAATTAAGACCAAAGAAGCATGTTTTCAATCATAGCACAAAATCAGGAAGGAGAATGTAAAACCATGCAAATAGTATGAATAAGTGTATGAAAGATTGATAAAATCCACTCAATTGAGCACAAGATAAACCATAAAATAGTGGTTTATCAACCTCCCCACACTTAAACATTAGCATGTCCTCATGCTAAGCTCAAGAGAAGCTATAAAGGAGTGAAGAGGAATAGTAGAATATATGAAATGCAACCTATCTATATGAATGCAACTCTATGCAAAAATGTTTCTACCTACTTGGTTAAAAGTAAATAAATCTTCCAAGACAAACATAAATCAGATTTCACTAATTCAAATTATACAATAAAAGACAAGTAAACTTGTAAGAAGATAGCTCATGAAAGTAGGGAACATAGAATCAAGCCTGAACCCTTACTGGTAGTGTATATCACTCTAACTCTCAAGTGTCTAGGGTCAATCACTCTACTCTTCCCTAGTCATGCTTTCTCAACCTTGTTCTTCATCTAACCAATTCATGTTCCAAATACAGCTTCAAACAAATTTAACACATAGAAAATTTTAAATTTTTTTATTTTAAATTAGTGAAATTTTTTAAAAATAGGGTCTTAAAAAGAAACTTATTATTTTTCAACTAAGTAGTACTTAAATGCAAACAATCAACTACACATGCAATCTATTATGCAATGCAACAATGAACTAATAAAGAAAATAAAACAATGGTGTTGGAAAGAAGAAAATAGCTAACCCATGGGGATCGGTATCGACCTCCCCACACTTAAAGATTGCACCGTCCTCGGTGCATGCTAAGATGTGCAGGTGGATGGGTTGTGAGCTATAATTGCTGCTATTTCTCTAAAGATTGTGCAGACGGACGGGCTTGTCTCCCCATTAAGAGGCTTTTTCCTCTCCCTTCGTGGTGGCTATCCTGAAAGAAGAGGGAAAAGAAGAAAAGTAACCCAAAAATAAAGATAGAAAATAAATAAAATATGGGTGTTAATGCCAGATAATAAGGGTCTCAATTACATGGTAGCTACAACATGCAAGTGAGAAAACAGTAGAAGTACATGGTAGATCAAGAGTGCAAAAATTTGCAACAATGGGGAAAAAAGTGGGTAAGGAAAGATAATATAAATTCATGTCAATACAAAAGTAATACAGGTATAAAAGATTGGCATTGATTTAAATAATATTATCTAACCAGAATAACACAAGTCACTAAGCACCAAAATAATACCAGAAAAGACACAACAATTGAATATGAACAAGTGACACCAATGAAAAAATAATAAATTTAGAAAAGAAAATAAAAATATGCACAAAATTAAAATGCATTGAATGAAATATGCAAATAAATTAAGTAAAATAGAATGAAGGTGAAAAAGAATGAGAAGTGAAAGAAAGAAGAAAAAAGAAAAGATAGAAGAGATTAGGATTAGAAAAGAAAAGACAAGATAATTGGCGCTGATCTGGATAAGTTGTGCGGCGCAGGCGACGCGGACGCGTGAATGATGCGGTTGCATGGTGCGTGATAAGGGCAGGTGACAAGGACGCGTGGGTCACGCGATCGCGTGACCTGATTTGTGCGATTTGCGCGAGTGCAGCCTCGCGTTCGCGCAACTCTCTGTTCGAAACTCTTTTTGCCAAATTTTTGGGTGACGCAGTCGCGTGGTTGACACGATCGCGTGGATGGCCATTTTTGGAAAACGACGCGGCCGCGTGGGGAACGCGTTCACGTGGTAAGGCTTGTGCTTCTAGCATGGTTCCAGCCCCATTCCAGCCCAACATACTGCCATACACCCCTTTACGTCGATTTTACAGAGCCACACGTTCGCGTGGGTGACGCGGACGCGTGGGAGGCATTTTTTCCACATGACGCGGACGCATCAGTGATGCGGTCGCGTGGGCATATTTGTGCCTAAGGCACGCCTCCAGCCACGCTCTCGCGCGACTCTCTGTTCACTTTTCTTTTCTTCCTAATGCACTTGTGACGCGGACGCGTCAGCGACGCCTACGCATCGCGTGCATTTTTTTTAATGCAAAATGCAGAATGCATTATGCAGATGCTGATGCTGATGTTATGAATAATTCCAGGTTCAATAAGATGGAATAAAACAAGACTTAAAAACAAAACAAAATAAAATTAAAATTGAAAAAAATGAATAATTATACCATGGTGAGTTGTTTCCCACCTAGCACTTTTAGTTAAAGTCCTTAAGTTGGACATTTGGTGAGCTCCTTGTCATGGCGGCTTGTGCTTGAACTCATCCTGAAACTTCCACCAATGCTTGGACTTCCAATAAGCTCTATCAATACTAAGTAAATTTCTCAAGCTTTAATGGGGTTCTTCACAAGCTTTGAGCTCCCAAAGTTGATCCTCATATATTCCTGGATCCCAAATCTTGTTTCTACACCCGTCTTCAAGTTGATTATCATGATTCCATCCGGGTGGTTCAGCCTTAGAATTCTCACTGAAGCATCCAAACAACTTCCTAGACCCATTCAATTGAGCTCTACACCAACCTTTGCGTTTAAACTTAAAGCTTCCAACCATAATGAACCTTGCAGGACAATTCTTACCACTGACCATCTTTCTTTTACTCTTAATGCCACATAGAGCTCTAAGTTGACCATCCGTCTCCAGTAGCCCATATTCAAGTGGAATTAGAAAGCTAAGGGATATGAATTTTACCCACTTGAATATTGTGAAGGATGATGGCAACTTAGGGGGAGGTATTTCTAACGAATTTGCAAGCTCCACTCCCTTGCGCTCTTCTCTGACAACTTCCACCTCTTTGCAAGTTTCTTTAATATCAACCTCTTCCTCTTGGTAGCTTTCTTCTTATTCAATCTCTTCTTCATTGCTCACCAAGGGCATGGGAGGCTGTGCTTCTTCTTCTTGAATCTCCATCTCTTGACCAACCTCTTCCAAGTCTTCAACTATGATATGCCTTGGAGGTTGTACACCCTCCTCAGCATCAATTTCAATCGCCTTGGAAGGAGGTTCTATAACCTGACTTTCCCATGGATGTTCAGCATCTCCTAAGTCTGCAACCATTTCTTCCTCTGCAACTATTATGGCTTCCTCCACTTGTTCCAATACAAAGCCATGTTCCTCATTGTCCACCGAAGTTTCTAGGGTCTCATTCATGCTGCGTTCTTCAGTAGATTCTCTACATGAAGCCATGGGAGTATTTTGAGTGCTCAGATGTTGGGAAGCTAATCGATTTATTAACTCGCCTAAGGCGGCCGCAAAATTTAGTACACTCTTATTCATCCTTTCTTGCCCTTGAAGAATAGCATTAAGGGAGTTGTTATCCAATGGAGGTTGGGGTGGATAGGAGGGTTCATTATTTTGGAGAAAGGGTTTATAATAGGAAGGTGGTTCTTCTTGATAAGGATATGGAGATGGTGAATATTGAGGTGGTGGTTCTGGGTGTGGTTCATATGGTGGTTGGTGTGGTAGATAAGGATTAGGGTCATATGGAGGTGAATAGTTGTAGGTGGCTTGTGAGTATGGTGGTTCAAAGCTGTGTTGAGGAGGTGGTTTATAAGCGTATGATGGGGCTTGTCGGTAATTACAAGGGAGTCCACCATAACTATTGTCTCGACATGCATTGGTAAATGGTCGTTGTCCATGGTAGTTTGGAAGGTGTTGTTGCCTAAAGGGTTGATCAGATCCTCGTGGCTCTATCCATCTCTGATTGTTCTGACCTTGATGCATGTTCCTGTTATAGCTTCCATTCCTTACAACAGCATTAGAACCAAACTCAAAGCGATGGGGGTGAGAGAACTCATAATAACAAATAAAAATTAAAAATGAAAATAAAACCAAATTTAAATTAAAAGGTTATTGAAATTTAAATTTTGAATTTGAAAATTAAATTTTGAAATTTGAATTTTAAATTTGAAATTTAAATATTGAATTTTGAAATTTGATTTTTGAAACAAGATAAGATAAGATTTTGAAAAAGATATGATTTTTGAAAAAGATTTGAATTTTGAAATTTAAAACTAAGATAAGATAAGATAAAAATTTTAAAATAGAAATCTGAAATTTTTTTATGCAAATTTTGAAAATTCAATTAAAATAAAGAGAAAAGATATTTTTGAATTAAATGAGGAAAGAGAAAAATAATAAAATGACACCAAACTTAAAATTTTTAGATCAAAACGAAGGAAACAACTAAGAACAACTTGAAGGTCAAGATGAACACGAAGAACAATTTGAAGATCAAGATAAACACCAAGAACAAATTTTTGAAAAAAAATTTTTTAATAACTAAATAAAAACCAATAACCTCTTAATTTACGAAAAATCAAAAATAAAAACAAAAATAAAAACAAATAAACAAGCAAAAAAAAATATTTACATTAACCAATAATAGGCACACGTTTGCAATTCCCCGGCAACGACGCCAATTTGAAGAGCGGAAGATTGACGGTTTAGAATTCAGAATAAATTCTCGTTGCTAGTATAGTTTCTAAACCGAGCAATCATCCTTTCTTACAAACGTTTTGGTTGTCACAAGTAACAAACCCCTTTGAAATTGATAACCGAAGTATTTAACCTCGGGTCGTCTTCTCAAGGAACTGCAGGGAGGTGTTCTTATTATTTGTTATGAGTTTTGTAAATTGGGGGTTTTTGAAATAAGAAGCAAGTAATTTAAATGACAAGAAAAATAAATTAATAATAATAATAGAAAAGAACTCTTGGCAAGGTATGAAAATTCGGAAGTCCTATCCTAGTTATTCTTATGAGAATTGAAGTTAATCCCACTTAGTTAACCTTTACGAAAGCAAGGGAAAGTCAAGTGGACTAATTAGTTAGATTCTCAAGTCCTAGCCAACTCCTAAGGAAAGACTAGAGTTAGTGAAATTCAATTTAATTAGCAGACATAACAATCAATCACGATAAGTTTGATAACTCAAGAGCCTCCAGTTAATCAATTAAAGCCAAGAATATAAAAAGCTAAATAGGAGTCATAAACTGAAATACCTCAAATTATATTAAATAGAATATTCAAATCTAACATAGAAAAATTCATAAATTAAATTGCAAAAATAAATAAAAGGAACATTGAACCTGGAGAGGAAGTTGAAATAATAAGTTGAAATGATAAGAAATCCTAATTCCTTTAAGAGGAATCCTAATCCTAAATCCTAAGAGAGAGGAGAGAACATCTCTCTCTCTAAAAACTACATCTAAAACTAAAAATTATGAATTATAAACTGATAATTATGAATAAATGGATTCCCCCACTTTATAACCTCTAATCTGTGTTTTTTGGGCCGAAAACTGGGTCGAAAACAGCCTAGAAATCGCTGGAGAAGAAATCTGCCACGCTGATTTTTATCACTGCAACGCGTCCGCATAGAGCACGCGTTTGCATCACCTAGAGTCAGGGCAACTATGGCATAATATATATCAAATCGAAGCCCCGGACGTTAGCTTTCCAACGCAACTGGAACCACGTCGTTTGAACCTCTGTAGCTCAAGTTATGACCATTTTAGTGCGAGAGGGTTAGGCTAACAGCTTTGCAGTTCCTTCAACTTCTTGTATTCCTTCCACTTTTGCATGCTTCCTTTCCATCCTCCAAGCCATTCCTGCCCTGTAATCTCTGAAATCACTTAACGTACATATCAAGGCATCGAATGGTAATAAGAGAGGGTTAAACATATCAAAATTAAGACCAAAGAAGCATGTTTTCAATCATAGCACAAAATTAGGAAGGAGAATGTAAAACCATGCAAATAATATGAATAAGTGTATGAAAGATTGATAAAATCCACTCAATTGAGCACAAGATAAACCATAAAATAGTGGTTTATCAGACGCTCTATGATTCTAGCCCTTAGAGCCACAGGAACCTCAATTACCCCTGACTAACAGGATTTCATGTCACATATCCCAATTAGCCTAAGTAACTTGTTGGAACCCATGATGCACTCTCAAGCTATAGCTCAATACTATCCGGGTTAGGACTCGTAAAGAACTCATGTAGAACAGGGGGTCATACTTTCGGTCCACCCCAAATTCATAAGGATGAAGAACGACAATGCATCATAGAATAGAATCAAACATAGATTGATGTAGAAAAGTAATTGTATTAATCCATAGGAATCAAAGAGCTCCTAACCTTAACCTAAGAGGTTTAGTTACTCATACTGTACAGAAAATAATGTGTATGTTCGAATGTGGTGGAGAAGCTCCTAACAATGGTGATCTTTCCTTATATATACTAATACTAAACCTAAAAAGATATTAATAATAATTACAAAAGTGAACTAAACTAAGCAGAAAGGTGCGAAACTATTAAGTAAATTTATGAATCTTGTGAATTAGCGGAGATAGGGCGGAGATCCCCGCTCGAGTCCCCGCACTTGCCTTGGGAGAATTTTGCCTCTATCCCATTCCGTGGGAAAAATTTCCCACAGTCGGTTAGGGTTATTAATTATTTTTTTGAAATTTATTTTTTTTATTTTTTCATTTTCATGATTTGATTAGCATTCAATTTTTTTTGTAAAGCAAAGCAAACCATTGACTTTTTTGCTATTTATAATTTTTTCGTTTTTAATTTGATTTTAATTTATTTAAGTTTATTTTTTGTATGTTTAATTAAAAAAAATGCTTATTTTATTTTTTAAGGTGCTGATTTTATTTGGTTTTAACTTTTGTGTCTTTAAGAACAATGCTTTATTGTTTGCAAATTTTTTTATTAGTTTTGAAAATTATAACAAGGTTGATTAGGCCTCGAGTTAGGTTGTTTACTTGGTTTGTTCTAAGAGACTGGGTTAATACTAAGGACTAGTTTTTTGTAGGGTACCATTTAACAAAGTAATAATGTATGCATTATATATGAAAAGATGTTGAAATTATACAACACTTGTTTGTTACTTGTCATTTTACTTGGCCCGTGTAGTGTGTATGGAATGCTAATATTGGACATACTTGGACCATCTCAAGTACCATAAAAATGCACTTTGAGAGTTGGAAGGCTAACTATGCATATAAAGTAAGAAATGTGAAAGAAGCGATTAGTTGGGTTCTTTTCTGTCACATAAAATATTTGGGTGCGCATGAATGATCTCATATTTCAAAATAAAACAGCAGAACTAGCAAAATGTGTTATGATAGGTCGTTTTGTTGCTTTAGGGAATAGGTGTGGTAGTTACCTCCTGTTGTTGATTACTATGTTGAAGATGACATAGGAGTTGCTTTACAGACTAATCTTAATGTTTTTTTTATCTTTTGTTGGTTGTATGCTCCATCTACTATGTTAAGTTTTCTCTTTCAAAAAACAAATAGTTTCCTATTTAAATTAGTCTATTTTTAGTAAATGTATAAATTGGTTTATGGTAATTTGGTTTAATTAGGGTTTAGAGCTTGTTAGATATATATAGGGTAATTAAATGTAAGTCTTCATTTGTTAATATTGATCTTCAACAATTTTAATTGCAATTGCGTTAAACAAGTTCCTTTTTATTGCATAGGTAATATGAGGCAAAAATGTAGACTCGGACCCTTGCATCTCAAAAGAGTGCTAAGGAAGGCAATGAATCGAATGTTGTTTTGGTGCATCCAAATGCAATATGGCGTGACATGGTTGCAAAGTCATACAAGAATCGCATTTACGAAAAAGGATCATGTTTCACCAGTACTCTTCAATCTGGTCCTCTAGCAGCAGCCTCCTTAGATACGAGTGCTCCTCTGGCATCCCACGATACAATGGCCAAGTTGCGTGCGCGGGTTCACGACCTCACATAGAGCTTGGATGAGTGAGGACAATAGTACGACAAGGATGAGGATTGCATCTGTGAGTTGCTCGCTCACCTCGATTAGCACGAGTTGGTCTAGCAGGAGAAAGACGAGATGATATAGGCAGCCTGTGTGGAGATCTTGAGGGATCGAGAGGAGATCCACAAGATGAGGTAGAAGATAGCTGCATACTATATGAGATGAAGCGAGCTCGACCAAGCTCGGGGTTGTCATCAGCACATGTACCACTGCCGCAACAGTAGAATGATCAAGATCAGCAAGGCGCGACATCGACAAATATTATGTGGACCTCTAGGATGTATATTTTGAGTAATCCCTATTTTTTTTTGTATGATTTAGAATAATTGACATTGTTATATGTATAATTTAAAATAATTTAACTCTTTTATTTGTGTTATTGGTACCTTTATTTAATATTTCAATGAAAATTATAATTGAATTTCAAATTCCTTGAAACTGGATTTACAATTATATTTAGATTACAAAATATCAAATTATAATGTAATTGAGTATTTAAATTTCTTTTCTTTAATATTGATTTTAATTGCCATTGGATTTTGCATGAAACACATCCAACGGAAATTCTCAACAAATTTATTTTATTGTTTTAGTTTTTATTTCTGCATTTTACCGTTGGATTTTACAAGGGACAGATCCGATGATAAATGCTATTCATTTTAAAATTTTCTTTTTGAAATTTGTTTTTGTCAATTGTTTCGTTAAATCTGACGGTAACACCTACCTAGATTCGTCATTCTGCATCAACAGTGTTACCATAGTCCATTTCTCAAACGAATTGAATCCGACGGAAAAAATCTTAACCATCATTTCCGCACATAAAAATGTGATGATAAATCTGACAATAATCGACATTTTCTTTACAATAAGAGAAAGTGCAGACTCTCAATCTCAGCTCATATCAACTTATGAAGTTCACTTAAATAATATTACTACATATTATGACTATTTATAGACTTGAATATGTCAATTTCTTTAATTACTAAGTCAATTTTAATTAACTCTAAATAATACCTCTACAAGTTTCTAGCATAGCAAGTTGGCAACTTGTTTTACTACTTTATAAACATGCCAACATATGATTACATAATTGCGATAAACTCTAGCCACAAACTTTGATTTCAAACATAAAACATACTTGATAAGCTTCATGTAATCTTTGACCCCTTTTTACTACATGTTTAGTAGACACCACTTGTTCATGTTGGCAACTTGTAACATCATCTTTGACTATCTTGAATACTCTAGGCTTGTTAACAAATAATAAGTTTAGTTTCATTGCCAACAGTAGGGGTGGGCATAGTTTGAATTTTCAAAAATCCAAAATGCATCTACTTTAGAACCAATTTTGTGGTTTATAAAACCAAACTTGAACCGAATTAAAAAGATAAATCGATTTTAAACTGGTTTGGAAAAATAAAAATCAGTTTCAAACCGGTTTTAATATTTAAATCCAGTTTTTATATACAAATCGGTTTTAAATATAGTTTTTTAACCAAAAATTCAGTTTTAAAACTATTTTTTAAAAATCTAATTTCCAAACCAGATTTTTTAACCAAAAATCCAATTTTAAAACCAGTATTTAGAAATCCAATTTTCAAACCATAATTTTTTTAACAGAGAAATTAATACTAAAGTCTTTTTAAACTATATATGTTCATTACAACTAAGATTTATTCTTTATAAATCTAATAACAATAACTAATCTATATAACATTTAATCATTCTCAAAACATCAAAAGGATACCACCGAAAAATCTCCCTAAAACAACTACCCTAAAACATCAACCTTCCACAGGTCACTAAAACTTTTTCTTCTTCATCAAGAATTTGACAAATTCACATATTGTCTCTTTTAAGATGAGTTTTTTATTTTTATTTTCTTTGATTTTTTACAATTCTGAAGATGAACTTGCTTACTAATTGACCAAATGGGTGTTGATCATCAAAATCACCATTTGAAAATTAGCAAATACGTTTCCAATTTTCTATTTTCTTTTTCTTTTTCTACTTTTGTTGAAAATGACAGCATCAACATCTTGTGATGTTAACTAATGTTAACAATTGAATGAATTGGACTTAACAATTGAATATTGGTTGGACTATTTAACCAACCTTGCTATAATTAGTAATGCTTTATCCTCGTGCAAACAAGCTTAATTGGATACCAAATGAAAACAATTAAACTCCGATCCTAACTAACACGCTCTCATTCACTCATTCCGTCGAACACTTAGAACACACGCCGCCAAACATTAGGATAAATAATAACAAGCATAATTTCCTTCATCAGCAATTCATTTCACGTAAAATTTCACTAATATGTGCAAAAGAAAAGTTACAATTTACATATGCTGATAAAAAAATCCTCGTCCTCCTCGAACTTGAACATAAATACGGCGTGACCATCATCACTTTTACCCAGATTGTTATTCTTATTACTGTAAGAGTTGTTATAGTTGTTGTAGTAGTGTTGGTATATTTTTTTCACCAATTCAGTCTTAGATTAGGATTTTTTTTTTCAATTTTGAATTTTAATTTGGATATGGATTTGGATCTAAATTTAAACTGTGTAAATGGTTTGGATTAGAAAACCAAACTATAAAAGAGATTCAATTTGGTTTGAATTTTTTTATTTAAAATTAATTTTTTTAAATGATTTAGTTTGGATTTGGTTTTAAATCCAAAATTTGGATTTTTTTTTGCCCAGCCCTAGCCAATAGTCCCTTAAACTAAGTTTGACAAAAAAAAATCTTTCTTTGACTTGATCTTCAAAATGATAATGCTAATAATCTCTTTTTTCATTTGCTAATTTAAAAACCTTCATAAACAAAATATTCTTTGAATATAAGAACCTCTTTTAGTATTTAGCTCTTCTTTTATAAATGTTCTTGCAATCTCTGTATTGAAAATCTTCTCTGCCTCTGCTTCAATAATTAAATTCTAATTTTTTTTCAACAATCATGATTTGGTTCAGTATTAGGTTGAATTCTCTTGTAGACTTTTTAAAATTGTTGTGGTTGACGATGATTTGTTTCCTCTCTTCCAACAAACGCTGGGCTATCTTTCTTTTCATGCAATTCTGCATCAAATATCTTCATGTTTCTAACATGAGACTCTAATGTTGTAGTCACCACATATTGTACCTCATCGGCATCATGTGAAGAGTTTTCTCCACTACAATTTCTTTTAGCATCAATTGAAAATTCTTTTGAGGTGCAACATCAACTTCTTCTCATAAACTTGCATCAACAAGGTTTCAAAGATTATAAACTTTTTTGTGGATAGAGATTATTTTCCAATCAACTTCTTTGGTATTCCGTTGATGTTGGAACTTCTCTGCTATGCCTATAATAAGCCAACATGAGAAAATTTTTTATTCTCATCACTTCTCTAGCAAGAACCTTCTTTTTGACAACCTCTCTAAAAAGAATACTTTTGTTTTACAAATGCTTTAAGATGAGAAAGCTATTCTCACTAATTCTCTAACTCTTCACAAATTGATGTTAAATTTAACTGACTTGATAAAGAAAAAATTATGTAAAAACTCTCCTACACCTCACAAACTCTCAAACAAATGCCACTAGAATAAACTAACTCTGGTTCCAAATGTATATTAAAAATCCACAATTTATTAGCCTAGAATCACTCAAATATATAAACAACTCAACAACTATACATGTAATACCCGGTCTAACTGAAATTAATTAAATAATAAGTTAAATAGGAGCGAATACGGTTGGAAGGTTGGAAGATTTGGCAATTGGAATTTGATGATTTAAATATGATATTTAGATTCAGTGAATTTTTCCGAGTCGGAAGACATAATTTTCTGCGTAAAAGCGCGCAGTGGAATTTTGACCGGCAGTACCGGCTGAGACCTGTCTGATACTGCAGCTGAAAAAATTGATTATGAGTAAGTAGGATTAAGAAATGAGGAATTATAATTAGGGGAGGTAGAAATATTTGAAGTGCAATTTAGAGCGCTAATCTTAAAGATTTTGGTCCAAAATTGGGCCAACGGACAAAAATAAGTGAACCGGGCCTAAGTGGGCCCAAGACCCAACATATATAAACATTAGTTATGAGCATTTCAGCTCATTTTGCCCTAAAGAAGGGGTGTTGGGCGCTGAAATTGGGAAGAGAAAAGAGAAGAGAGAAAACCTAACTCTCTTTGATCTTCAAACCACCATAACTTGAGCTACGGAGCTCCGATTGACGAGCCGTTTGTGGCCACGCATCGCTCTTCTCGTCCTCTACAATTCTATTTAAGTTTGGTGGTGAGTATTTTATTCATCTCTGCCCAGTTTTTGAAATTCCCCACTGTTATACGTTTTTGGGTAGTTAGTGTTGAAATCTTGTGATTTTGGGTGTTTAGGGATACTCCAACATAGATTCTAAGTGGATTCTATCCCTACTTCATATGGGCTGAGGTAAGAAGTGCTCAAACCCTTGTAATTTGTCATTTTTATGAGCTCTAAGTTGATGTATGTATGTGATATTGGTTATGTTAGTGTATTTGGTGATGTTGGTGCACAATTGGGAGATTGGTATTGCTTGAAGAGCTTTGGTAAGGCTTGGAGCTAAGGTTGGTGAAGAATTCCAAAGAAGAGGCTCAATTGGTTTGGCTACAAGAGGTACGATTTAAGTTTCATTTAAGTACCATGTGTTGTGATGAGAATTCCTAGGCTAGATGCCCCTAGGATTAAGTTTGGATTATGTAAATGGTTGGTGCTAATATGCATAGTTGATATGTAACGTGAATTAATGATTGGGTTGAGAATTGTGTGACCTTGTATGCTTGGTGTATTGAGAATTTGATGTACTGGGTAATGAGTATTGATTTTGTGGTTTATGCATTTAAATTGTGAAAATTGGGCCGGAGGCCGTGAATTTTGGGCCGGAGGCCGGAAAGAGGTAAGAAAGGTAAGTCGATGTGTGCATTGTATGATGGCACAAGTGATTGGATGAATTTCAGATAATGAATATATGAATGATTAGGTTGGTTATTGAATAATAAGGTTTGAGAAGTTGAAGTGTGGAATTTGGTCATTTTGGGTGAATTTATGTAGATGAGGTATGTTTGGTTCGGTTGAGATATATTATGTGATCATATATGTGATTATGATTATTGATGCCTTGATGGTATGATGATGCATTAGAGATATGTATGTTGTGATATATGCTTGAGGAATGATTAAGGTTGATTTGTGGGTGAAATCACGTGATAGTGAGTATGATATTGATTATGTATAATAATGGTTGATTGGAAATGGTATTATTGGAAATTGGGATGAGGAAGGATGTATGACATGATATTGTGTTTGTCCTTTAGCCATTTGATTGAGAA
>NC_029790.2:87820465-87825697 GCF_000816755.2 Arachis ipaensis
GATGGCTTGATGTGGATTTTGGTACATTTTGATTGATTTCAAAAAGGGTTGAAATTGGCATGTTTTGGTGGATTTTGAAAAGAGTTGAAAATTGCTTGTTTTGAAAATGGCACCTTGTGGTTTTGTATGAAAACATGGTTTTTGAGCACACTTTGACGGGACATAACTTGGACTACGGATCTTTGTTTTGTGCCAAATCTGTTTAGAAATGAAATTGGATCCGGGATGTCCATGCCGTTCGAAGAACGGGTGAAAAATGATTTAAAATGAGAAAGTTATGTCCGTCGGAAGATTGGGGGGTTGAATCTGTAAATTCTGCAGCTTTTAACTTAGAAAATTTTTAGCAGAATGACCCTCCACGCGTAGGCGCACTTGGCGCGTACGCGTCGTTCTTCAAGAAGACACCATCCACGCGTGCGCGTGGTGTGCGCGTGCGCGTCGATGCGCTGCACCCAATGCCCAGCTATTTTCCAGAGAGTTGTGCCAGAGTTGTGCCAGTTTTGTGCCTGGGCGCAAGAGCACCCACGCGTACGCGTGGCTGACGCTTGCGCGCCGTTTGGATATTTTTCAACCCGCGCGTTCGCGCGTATGACGTTTGCGCGTCGATGAGTTTTTGGCCATCCGCGCGTGCGCGTGGAGTGCGCGTACGCGTGGCCCTGTTTTCATGCCAAAGATGGTTTTTGAGTTTTTAAAGCCAAATCTCATACTTCTAAGCCTCCAATCTCATCCCTTAGGTATTAAATCATTATGATATGCCTAGAAATGAGGAAGAAACTAGGGGATGTGGTAACTTGCGAGTGAAGCAAGGGAAAAGGTTATGATTAATGATGATCAGATATGATTATATGAGATATGGAGGGTGACGGTGGAAGTACCGTGTAAGCCATGAGCCGAAAGGCTATAATTATTGATAAATGGCCGTTCTTGATTGAACCATGGGCCGGATGGCTGAGTTATTGCCGGGTTACGGCAAGGCCATTATTGTTTATGGCTGAGTATAAATGCCTATATGATTAATAAATGAATGTGTTACATGGATAACAATGAAAAAGGTTGAAATGTGATGTGTGACCCCGGGTAGTAGGCAGTGGCGTTGTCCACTTGCTCCGGGTATGAGACGGGAAAGGATGTTTATGATAAATGAGTTTAATTATAGAGTTTTGAACACATGTGTATTTGTGATACCTGGGTAGTAGTAAGGTGGTGGTTCGTCCCACTTGCTCTAGGACAGAGATTGAGACCCTGGGTAGTAGCAAGGGTTGTGGTTCGTCCCACTTGCTCCAGGTCAGAGATTGTGATGCCTGGGTAGTAGCGGCAGTAGTGGTGAATCCACTCGCTCCAGGTTGAGCTTGTAAACACCCGCCTGGGTAGTAGCCGCAGTAGTGGTTATTCCACTGGCTCTGGGTTGAGCGGGTAGTAGCAAGGGGGTTGTAGCTCAAACCTACTTGTTCCGCAATGGGTGTTTCTGTCCAATGGTTAGCTACCAGGACATGTCGGGTTGGCTATATAACCGACAGATGATATCATCAGCCATAGGGCAGGCATTCATCATTTGCATATGTTTGAATTGTTTGGGTTTGCCATTTGTTTTGGATTTCTACATCATATATGTCATGTTACCTGACTATATGCTACTTGTTCTACTTGTACCATATTTGTGTATTACTTGCCTGTATTGCTTGTGTTTGTACAATTGAGAGGCCCCTCATGCTGGTGTCAGTGGGTGTGAGGGCTGTTCTTGATGGGATGAATTGATGATGCAATTGCATGATGATGATGATTATTGAATGAGATAACTGGAGCTCCCTGGGTAGACGCAGTGATGTGGTTTCACTAGCTCCAGGCGAGTGTATGATGTATTGATATAGAATTGCTGAGGCAGAACAACTGGTGATGGTTTTGCTTATAATTCTGAGTCTGATTCGTGGAAGAGTCAGCGAGTTGGGAAACATGTGAAACATGAATTGAATTTAGCACTCCCTTATGACAGTTGCCTATTCATGGATTAGCGAGAACCTAGGATGAATAATTGGTGAAGAAGTTTAGGATGCTTAATGAGTTTTTATTGCAGTACATTGAATTTATTTGGCACTTTTACCGTACTGGAAACCCATGGGCCCGGGGTTCTCATTCCGTATATATCTCTTGTTTTTCAGATACAGGTCCAGGTGCTCAGAAGTGAGCTATGGTTCGTCTGAGAGACGGCGAAGATATTTATTTTCTCTACTTTGTGTTTTGCTTAGAATCTCTCCACCTTTGTTTTGAAAAGATTATATTATGTATTGAACTCTTTTGGAACTTGCCTATAGAGGATCTTATGTTTCCTTTGGGAGAGATTAGGATATACTGTTGTCATCTACTTTCATACTGTACCCTAGCCGGCCCAAACTTCGCGGGTTGCGACTAGTGGCTATTTACTTATGCTATAAATATCTATCTGTTATCTATCTCTTAATCTCCTTTATGCCTTGTCCATATATCGCGTTCGGCTTAGCAGTTTAACTTTTCGTTGTCGAAACGTGAGTGATACGTCTTCGCGATTTTATTTCTATTCTTTTCAGGCTTCTCGATTAATACTCCTTTCGAAAATTACCTATATTTATATATTAAAAATCCACCTGAGAGTCGTACCACCGTAATATCATTGACTTATGACTCGAGCATAAGGATTTGAATATTAGGGTGTTACAATACAACAAGACATCAATATATTTTTTCTCAATAATAACACAATGATATATTAGGAAAAGAAACAAAACTACAATAATAATATATATCTCTATTCTCTATTAACTCTCGTAACTGAGAGAAAGTAAAGACTCTTTAAACCCATAAACTTAAATAATACCATTATATATTATGCCTATTTGTAGACTTGAATATGCTAATTTCCTTTATCGCTAAGTTATTTTTAATTAACTTCGACTAATATCTCTACAAAGTTCTAGTATAGCAAATTAGCAACTTGTTTCACTACTTGATAAGCATGCCAACATATGATTATAAAATTGTGATAAACTCCAAGCACAAATTTTGATTTCAAATATTGAGCCATATTTAAGAAGTTTTTTTTACAATTTTTGACTCTCTTGACTATCAATTTGCTTAGCAGATACCATTAGTTCTTGTTGGTTAATTTATTTGTCGTTTTGTTCATTATTAGTTATTGTCTTTTTTTCTACTTTATTCTCCGTTAAACTCGATTCAGATTTGGTTTATAATTGGTCTGAATTGTTGAAATTTTTTCGAGTCTATAAAAAAAAATAGACCTAAACATAATTTAATTGGATTTAAACCAAGACAAATCCAACTTCACTCAGCCTCATAAACATTCCTATACTAAACATATTTCTCTTTGTTTGAAACACAAAAAAATTGGAGATAATAGAAGTGTCAAATGGGTTGGCCCAGCAGATTAAACGGTAAGAGCCAATTATATATCAAACCATTCAATTTCTAAATTATTCAAATCGAATTTGTTAAAAGTTTCATTTATATCTATTTTCAAAATAAGAAACACATTTATTTAAGGTGGTTAAATGAGCAATCTCAAAAAACTCAGTCCATTTTAATATCCTCGAAGAAAGTGTCGATCTACACCTTCACCCAATTCTCATAGGTAGCGTTTGTTTTGAGGTATTGAGATATAGACCGAAAGACTGAAATTTAGTATTATGTTTGTTGGTTTAGAAACTGGTACTAAAATTTCTGTCTTTATCTCTAAAATTTCAGTATTTCAATACCTCCAAAAAGTAGAGACATAGGAAACTAAAATTTTTAAAGATGAAGACTGAAATTTTAATGATATTTTATACCTAAAATACCCTCATTTTAATTAATTAATTCTAATTTTACTCTTTGTGCAAATTAAATTAGAATTTTATTCTTATTTTAATTTTTGTTTTTTATTTTGCACCAAACAGAATATTGAGATTTATTTTAATCTCTGTCTCTTAGTTTTTGTCTCTCAGTCTCAGTCTTTCTGTCTCTGTCTCTCCACCAAACGCTACCTATAGTGAAACAAAACTTTTCTATTATTTTCCAGCTCCGTGATCAACCCATCTATCATCATTTTCTGTTTTAGCTTTAAGTTATGTGCAACCAATTGAAAGTTCTGATAAAAAAATGTGGGATATATGATGGTGTAATTATTTTCGTCAGCATGATGAAGGAAAATTTTATTTTTTTTTTTTTTTTACTTAAAAAAAAGGATAGATTTTCTTAGCAGCGTCCCCACTTTTATTCTCTTTAGAATGATGTGGTTGATTTGTTGCAGACTTGCAGTAACCGGGTTGAAAATAATCATTAAAATATTAGAAAGTAGTCTATCCACTTTAAAAATGATAAATCAATTTTGGCAATATATGATAACATGTGCGCTATGATGGCAGCAAGCAACTAGAAAAAAAGGAATGGATAAATTTTGGGGTGAAAAAAACCCAACCCTAAACAACTCCTAATAAGGGTCGTTTTCTCGGATGAGATGGACCATTATTTAGTGCTACTTATTACAAATTTAGTTTAGATCTTAATTTAAATATGCTTAATTCACTTTTATAAAACATGAACACTTTGCTATATTATCGTATCTATGTTTGGGACACATTTTAAAATGTTGTGTTAGATAAATGTTGTGTTGGAAAAGAAATTTTTTGATTAGGCTAAAATTGCATAGTTATTCTATTATTGGACTAAATTTTGTTCCTTTGAGTAACTGTAAAAATATAAAAGAAAAATATAGAGACAATAAAAATACTAAACAATGTGAACAATAGATATATCGGATATTCAATTCAATAGGTATACAGATGATTATGTTGATTATTCTTAATTGGATGATTTTTTTTATTCGATTTACTCATGCATAATTGGATGATTTTTTTTATTCGATTTACTCATGCATAGTTAACAATGACTGAATGTTCAATTTATTAGGTGTGCGGATGATTATTCTAATGTTAAGGTTTATGATGTAATTTGGGAGTGGGGTATTTTTTTACTTTATTAGGTCAATTCTAAAACTTATTGTTCATATTATTTAAAAAAGTTATTGTCTACCTAACAAAACCAAAATA
The DNA here is from genome assembly GCF_000816755.2 of Arachis ipaensis. Classification (NCBI taxonomy): domain Eukaryota; kingdom Viridiplantae; phylum Streptophyta; class Magnoliopsida; order Fabales; family Fabaceae; genus Arachis; species Arachis ipaensis. The sequence continues at coordinate 87,825,541 of NC_029790.2, forward strand.
TAATACGTCCACTCGTGTGTATAATGAACTGTTGGTAAATATACAACCTAATAATAATACAAAAAAATATTAATTGATTTCAAATTAAACATATTTGGACGCACGCTTTGAAATGGTATAAATTTTGACTTATATATATTATTTTATAAATTTGAAT
>NC_029790.2:87825737-87827130 GCF_000816755.2 Arachis ipaensis
ATTTTATATTTTAATATATATTTTATATAATAGTTGATTTTTTATATACAGATATAATGTTTGAAAGTAAATACTTATTTTCGGACATTAAATAACAAAAGAATAAATTTTGTAAAAGGAATGAATTGGACCTTTTCATCTTCTCAGCGTCAATGGAATTATTTGCCATTGTTAGCGTTAAAGGTGACAGTAAGGGTGGAAACGGATTAGGGGATGAAAATGTTGGAGATGGATTAGGTCCGTCGGTTGGGTCCGATTTTTGGGCCTTCACCCTAGTACAAAAAAAAAAAAGTAAAAGCCAGAGTTGGCTGCCGCACCAACAATTTTGGCCGGGTGCTGTTGAACTGCATGTAACTTGTAACAACCCTTCTGCACCTAATAAAATAGAGATACAGCAACAATATTCATTCCCTTCCCAGCATCGTCCAACGTACAAGTCACCAAGCTTAACTACTCAGAAATGATGGATTAAACTAAGTATTTTCTCCGGTTCTCCCTATATTCCATGCAGACTTTGCAAGAAGCAACGGTACGTAAAAGCAGTTGAAATGAAAGATAACGGAAATTCGATATAATGTGTGACGGCACTGTTGGGTCCTCTTAAACCCACTGATTATGTCCTTTGACACTTTATGATAAATAATCTTCTCCATTTAAACCTTAGTGCTGCACAAAATGTGTGGCTGGTCCTATTTTAATTCGTATTATTGTCCCTCTTCTCCTCTCCATTTTTTACTAATCGTTGTTGGACCTTCAGTTTAGCGCTAATTAAAGACTAGACTCATTCATCGATGTTCCAATGATTTCCATCTCTCACAATTCGAAGTTATTTGCTTTCCTTTTCTTTTCTCTCTTCTTCTTTTTAGGCAAGGCAATGTATTATGCAATCGAAATTATTCATCAATATTATGTCACAGATGATTTAAATTCAAATGGTAATAGATAAAATAATTAAATAACAAAATATTAGAAGCTAATATTTTTTATCAATATTAGTTAATATTTTACTTTTATACTATTAAGAATTAGAATTTAGTATTTAATATTTAGGATATAGAAAATTAGTTAAATATTGACCAAAAATAATAAATTTTGTTGGTCATATAACAGTGCTTATGAACTAATTAAAAGAGAATAATATACTATTTTAGTCAACAAAAAATTTTATTTTTGACCAAATAATTAAAAAAAAAATATTTTCATCCTCCAAAGTTGATCTAAATTTAACAAAATCACAATTTTTTATAAGGTGATAAATGATTTATAAATCTGATCTATTTTTTATTGAGGTATTTGAAAAATTACTTAAAACGTATATAAAAAACTGAAAAGAAAATCAATCTCTAGACATTATTTTTCAGATTTTGTTTTTGAATTTTATTGTCATTCATGT
>NC_029790.2:87827202-87839240 GCF_000816755.2 Arachis ipaensis
TAAAATAATAATAATAATAATAATAATAATAATAATAATAATAATAATAATGTTGTTGTTGTTGTTGCAACTCACTATTCTTATTCATGATAATATTTCTTAACAAGCGTGGTCCCATGTCATATTATCCCTCCAATTTTCGAATTGGCAATTACACTTCACTTGGTCACAAACTCGCAATGATGCGTGAATTGGTAACTTGATAATTTTGTCATAATAACATAATCAAACAAAGAAATCAATCTAATGGCTTTATTCAGTTTCACACATGACATAAGCTTATCATTTGAACCAAAAGCAAATTCCTAAAACATGAATAACTCTGTGATGATGATGATGATGATGGGGTGGGAATAATATATACCACGGTAAGAATTGAACCGGTAATCAAATCGGTTAGATTATTAATTTATTGGTTTATTAGTTTAATCGATAAATTACTGATTGAACCAATAAAATTGATTATATATAAATAAAAAATATAAAATAGTAAAAAGTTTTAAAAATTTTAAAATACACATCTTTACTAATATTTTAAGAACAACTAAGTTTTAAATTTTAAAAATAACTAATATAAATATAGACATAAAATTAATTAATACTACTACAATAATATTTTAATTTGACACAATAAGAATACCAATTCATAATATCAGTAAATTTTAATACTAGTATCAAAACAGATAATTTTAATCACAATATTAACATTAAAATAGATAAGGATTAATAAATTTTTAGTAAAGTTTATATTTCTATGGTTTAATTACTCTGCTGGTCCCTATAGTTTCGCAAAATTTTCAATTAGGTCCCTACACTTTTTTTTCTTTTATTTAGGTCTCTGTACCAATTCTTTTTTTTTTTTAGTTGGGTCCCTATAAAATTAAGCCAATTATTACTAAGAGGGACTTAATTGAAAAAAAAATTTTGTACAGAGACCCAATTAAAAAAAAATATAGGGACTTAATTGAAAATTTCACGAAATTATAAGGACCAACAGAATAATTAAACCTATTTCTATTAATAATGATACATAATTAAAAATATCATTAATTCAAAAAATAGAGAATACAAAATTAAAATTAAATTAGATATTTATATAATTATTTAATTCAAAGATTTACTATATAATTAATGTTTGTCACATATAACAATAAGGAGTACCTTAACAGAGTAGCATTGGAAATTTTCAAACTAACAAATGCGATCAGGTGGACAAGTGGCACGCTAGAGGATTGTAAGATGCACTGGAGGAGATGCGGTGCTATGGAGCACCACAGAGTCCACCGTTACCGAACTGATTTTTGTCAATTTTTATCGAATTTAATCGGTTTTCTCCGATTCTCGCCAGTTTATGTCGGTTTCCATTTTTAAATGGTCCAAAAAATAAATCAAATCAGTTATGATCTAGTTCATCAGTTTTTCGGTCGAACCGACAGTCCGGTTCGATTTTTACAACTATGATGTATACGTGTATAGTTTTCTTTTACTATTTTTGGTATTAGTGTTAGTGTATAGTTTCTTGCTTCGTAGGTATTATGCGCTGGTCCAGTTCGTCTGGTATTGGGCCTTGTACCATTTCTGCACACACACAAAAACTAAGACAAAAACAAATGGTTTTACCGAAAAGCCCTTCGTTATGACAGAGAGATTCGAAATTTTCGGACCGTTGGGGCCCGTTGCGTTGAAGGTAACGGTTAGAATTGGGAAGCAAAAACTTCCCCTTCTGGGTAGCAGTGCCGTTGTTGTCTTCACCTTTTTGTGTTTCTCATCACGCACAACCCCCTTAAAACTAACAAAAACTTCAGACAAAGACACTCCGAGGAAGAACACATAGAGAGGGAGATAGAGAATGGGCTGTGTCTCCTCAAAATGCATCAGGGAGGAAATCAAGCTAGAAGAACAACAACACCATGTCACTCTCACCAACAATGGTGGCGGCGGTTACTTGAACCACGTGGTGTCTCTCACTTCTACCACCTACGGAGCACTTAAGTTAGACAACGAACAACAACATCCAACCCCCAAGAAAACACAATGCGTCGTCACCACTGCTTCTTCTGATTCTAAGACTCACAGGGAATCTCCATCCCCATCACCTGCTCGCAAAGAAGAGAAGCCAGAGGCCATCATCAACACTTGGGAACTCATGGAAGGTCTCGAAGAGGAAACGCAACTACAATTGCAACCGCTCACGGTCAAGAAGAGTCCCAAGTCAACGCCTTTTCTTCGCGGCTTCACTGCTACTACTCCTTCTGACACCACCAAAAGAAGCCCTTCCTTGAAGTTGGTGAAGAGATCCATCGGGAAGGAGAATAAAGTTCTTCAGGATAATAACGGTTTCACCAGAGGAGGTGGTGTTAGGCGCTTGGATTATCCAAGCCCTAAGAGCAATAATGTTCTCAAAACTGCACATTCTTGCCCCAACACTTGCAAGCCAGCGTTCAATTCGGGGTTTCAACCAAAAGGGTCTCCGATTCACGCAAAAAGGAATAGTGTTGGTAGTGAAACCGGGTCCGCGAAATCGTTGCAGAGGAAGAGTCCCCTGTTTGATCCAGACCTCGTTGCTTCATACGAAAGGGAACTCTCAGAAGAAGAAGAACAAATCAAGAGAATGATTTGGGCAACTCCGAGAACGCGAAGAGCAAGAAAATCAATAGACTCGATGAAACTTCTTCAGTCTTTCGAGAAGAAGTGCCCTCCTGGAGGAGAAAACGTCATTGTTATATACACCACAACGTTACGAGGTATAAGGAAGACATTTGAAGATTGCAACAAAGTTCGGTCCATCATTGAATCCTATTGCGTTCACGTGGTGGAGCGCGATGTTTCCATGGACTCGGGGTTCAAAGAGGAGTTGCGGAAGCTAATGGGGACAAAAGAAGTGAAGGTTCCTGTTGTGTTCGTGAAGGGAAGGTTGGTTGGAGGTGCTGAACAAGTTGTGAAGCTCGAAGAAGAGGAGAAGCTCGGTGCTCTTTTTGAAGGGATACCCATGGCGGTGGGGGGCGGTGGCTGTGAAGGATGCGGTGGCGTTAGGTTTCTGATGTGTGTGGCGTGCAATGGGAGCTGCAAGGTTTTGGATAGTGAGGATCCTAAGAAGACTGTGAGGTGTGGTAAGTGCAATGAGAATGGAATTGTTCAGTGTCCCCTTTGTTGCTAAATGATTTATTGTCCTCAGAGATTTTCTTAAAACATCTTTTTAGTTACTAAATGAAGAAAAAATTGATTTTTTTTTACTTCATTTAGCATTTAGAAATTTGTTTAAGAAGATTTTCAGGATGATAAATTATTACTCGTGTTTGTGTTGTTTGGGATATGATTTATCTTTTGGTGGTGATTTTTAATCATGTTTAACCTTAGGTTAGGGGTTCTAAAGCTTTTTTTAGTTCCCTGTTGTTTGATTCTTTTAATTGATTGTATTGTATTTGGGAACACTGCTTGTTACTAATCTAATTCTAACACCAACATGCACCATTAGTCCTTTTTTTGGTAATTGATTAGAAATAGGTCAAAAGCGTTTCTTATCCAATATTTTTATGATTATTTGCTTGGTTGACCACTATGAAGTTTGCTGCTTCATTGTGGGAAAACATGTTTCATTAGATGATTTGGCTATCAACATCTTTACATCACCACAGTTGCCGTTCTTGTTATAATTATTATTTTACTTTGTCCCTTTGTAAAGCCGACAAGATTCAGGAAACGATTTTTTTTTGTTTTTAATTTTTATTTTTGGTTTGGATCAAGAAATGAGTCTTATTGTCAAGAAAGACAGAGACTCAACTCATCTAATCTACCCAGACCTGAACAGGTGTATCGTGTAGGAATTCCTGGCTGTCGTTATTTTTTTCTGTTCTTCACATTCAAGATCTTTTTTCAGTATTTGAATCCATTATGTCTATTGTCTAATTAAATAATTAAAGTGACTGTTATCCCAAAGAGTGAATAATGATAACAGGTTGGTTCATATTAACATTTTTGTATTTATAATTTATATACTTCTTGTATAGCAAAATCCGTTGGGTAGAATTTTACTGATATAAAAATATGACATCCTTTAAAAACAAAGGAGGAATGTTACATGCATGCAGGATTTATTATTTTTTAATTAGTAGTTAGTTAGCAATGGTTAAAAATATAGACTAAAAGAATGTTATTGAATTGCCAAATTAAAAGAACTGAATTAATGACTAAAAATAACAAATTCATTTAGTTCTTGAACTTTTTCAAAAGAAAAAAATAATCTCACATCTTCATTTTTTATACATACGTAAAACAATATATCTATGAATCAATCTATCGATCTATCTTCTATTATATAAAGAGATATGGAAGTAGTTTAGGGTCTATATTATTTTTTTAAAGTATCTTTTCTTATATGTAGTTTATGAAATAAAATATTGTTATTTATTATCTTGACTACTTTTAAATTTATTATTATTATTATTATTATTATTATAAAAAAATAATAAGTGAATAAATTTTCCAATCCTTTTATTCACTCCATCTAAATCCTCACCAGGGTATTCGGATTGAACTGGGTCGGATTTAGGAGGATATAAGAATAAAACTAATTAAATTATCATCAGGTCAGTTTGAATCGAATTAGACATTTTTTTAGAGTAAAATTGAACTAATCCAAACTGATTATTTTCGAGTTGGATTAGGTCAGATAATTAAATATGTAACTAAATCTTAAATTAAAAAAATAAAAAATTGAAATGAAGGAAAAAAATTTATATAATAACAAAAAATAAGAATAAATATGTTAAACAAATAATTTAGAATGGCAGCATTTTATGAAAGCTGTTAAAATTGCAACATAGTCATTATTTTTTTTTTTTTAAATCAACCAACTGTAGAATGCTTTAAGAAAACAATTAACAAGTATAGGGAACAGAAAATTGCATAAAATCCATTTTGAAATAGAGCATACCCATACCAATTTGTTTTAAATTAACTAACTGCAAAATTATTTTGAAAAACATTAACAAGTAGAGAAAATATGAATTGCATAAAGTCCAATTTGATGGGCTAATATTGATGAAGCATTGAAGCAGATAGCTAAATCAGAAGAAAAATAGTCGGTAGTGACACGATGGTGAAGAGCCATAGAGGATGCACCAGAGGCAGAGGAGCTGACGAGGACCGTCGCACCAGACTCAGAGGAGCCAAGGAGACAAGATGCACCAGACGAAGACAAGCCTTGGAGAACCGCCGTATCGAACGCGAATGTTAAGAACTGGTTTAGAAAATTTCACGTTACAAAGTTTAAATTTGTTATAGAGTTTTAAACTGGAATTTAACACTATTAAAATTTAGTTAAAAGATTTCACAAATATTCAAAATAAAAACAGAGAGTTTAGTCTCAGGTCATTTTCTCTTGAAATCACAATAAAGTGCATAATTATTGACTATGAAAAATTAGGGAGTTTGATAGCAAATAACAGAAATTTAAATAATAAAAAATAAAAAAAAGTAAATAATAACTAAATATCAAAAGGAATTAACTAAGAGTAATTAAAAAAAATTAAGTAGAGCAATTAAGGAAATTAACTAAAAAAAAAGTAAATTCAAATTTCAAAAGATTTTGATAAGAATTGAAGGTTAATGATCAACATCTTTATCAATAATCACAACATGATAATTACAAAAGACAAACATAATTTGTCAATTTCTACAAATTAAAAAAAGTTAATTAAGTTTAATTAACTCTAATCCACAAGTCCTAACTAACTTATTAATTGAATTAATAAAAGATTAGTGTTAGTGAAAACAAGATTGATTAATATCTCTAAATTATCAATCAACTTAGATATTGATGACTTAAGTTTATCTAAATTTTCAACCTAAGCCAACAATAAAAAATCTACTGCATAATTAGTCCAAGCATTTTGCCAAATACTTGAAAAGCATAAATATATAAATTGCAATAATAATAAAAACTACAACTACTAAATTCAAGAAAGCAATAATAACATCTCAAATAAGTAATAATAGAATATAAAACATCAAATTGATTAATAAAAAAAATTCAAAATTCAATAAAGGTTCAAGAACTTAAAATAGCAAAATAACAAAAAAATTTTAAAAAATTTAGAGTAGCAAAATAAGAAATTATAAACTAAAAACTACAATTATGATAAGTTGTGTTTGATTTTCCCTTCATGTTTCCTCCAAATGCATTAAATGTGGACTGAATTGGGCCAAACAAGGGGTTACAAATCGCAAGTGACGTGCCATTTTTAATGAGACACAAGCTAGATATGATGCGTACGGATGCATGTGATACTATGAGCATCTTTAGTTATTTTTAGTTATTATTTCTTTGAATAAAGTTAGTGATTTCTTTATTTTTATTAAGATTCTTATGCTTTCGATCAATATTTCTTGGAGTTGCTTTCAGCTTTGTTTTATGTAGGAAAGTGTTAAAAACTTAAAGAAAAAAACAAGAAGGAATCAAGAATTGAAGATAAGTGCAAAGAGAATTCGTGGATGTTGTTAACCGTGACCTCTTCACACTCCAACGAGCATAACTTGAGTTATAGAGGTTCAAATGATGCGGTTCTAGCGACATTAAAAAGCTAACTTCCATAACTTTCCAAAGATATATAATAGTCTATGATTACTCTCTAGAGTCATGGAACCAAACGCTGTGATATTGGCATTCAATGTTATTCCGTGTCCCACCTGCACAATCTTTTGGGAGTTATGGCATTTGACGCCATTTCAGCGGCGTTCAACGCCATCCACTCCCACATGCAATAAACTGAATCACAAGTGGCATTTAATGCCAGCAACCCCGCGTTCAATGCCAAGAGCCCGGTGAAGAAGAGCGAAATGGCATTCAACGCCACTCCAGCAGCGTTGAACGTGAGACTCGCCGAAAGGATTGCACAATTTGATGTTAGGAGTGGCGTTTAACGCCACCAAACTGGTGTTTGACGCCGTTTACCTGTAACGTGGCCCAAGATCCAAGGATATCACTCTGAGCTTCGGAATTAATGACAGATTTGATTGGATTGAATGGAGAAGATCCGTTTTTGATGCTGAAATTGAATTCTGAATTAAAGGAAAAAGATCTCCTTTAAAAAGAGAGGGGCAACAACACACAAATCTTCTTCCTCTTCTCCCCCTCTTCGTTCACTTTTTTGTTTTCAGACAATAATTAGGCTTTTAATTTTTTGAGAAAATGACAAATAGATCTCTGACCTTTTGTCCTGCGGATATTTTTGTCCCTGACCATTAAAAAATATTTTTAAGTCCCTGACCTTCACAAAACTTGGACGGATCAGTCCCTGACGGAGGCATTTGGACGGATCAATCCCTGACAGAGGCATTTGGATGGAGGGACTGATCCGTCCAATTTTTGTGAAGATAAGGGACTTAAAAGTATTTTTCAATGGTCAGGAACGAAAATATCCGCAGGACAAAAGGTCAGGGACCTATTTGTCCTTTTCTCTAATTTTTTTGCACCATGAGTAACTAAACCTCCATTGTTAAGGTTAAGAGCTATGTTCATCTTTTTATAGATTATTAATCTAAGTGTTTTACTTTATTTGAGATTTATGCTTTAATCTATTTCATGATTGAGTTTTTGTTCTTTATTCCTAAAGATTTAGAATTGTTAAAAAATATTCTAACTCCATTTTGAATTCTAAATATTGTTTTGGAAAAAATAATATTGGAATTAGCTTGAAAACTTTCTCTCACTACTTTTTTATTTAACTAGGAATAGTTTTAAAGAGTGTGCGATACTTTATAAGTTTTAATTATTTAGGACTAACTTGGATAAGTGATATATAATTCAACCTAAAGACTACTCTTGAATCTTATTTGAAATTAAATCAGAATTATGCTTCACCTCTTTTGTTAAATAATTGACTAAGAAATTAGCGATTAATTAGGTTAAAGAGAAATTGAATTGCCAAGGAATTGGAATTTTATTATTTCTTATTTGTCGAGATTGATCTCTGCATACGTCAAATAAATGAACACAAAGATTATTTTCCTAGAGAATGAATATCTCCGATACCTTAACTTTTCTCTCATATTACATTCTACACGTTTATAATTGCTCTTGTTTACATTCTTTGATTTCAAAAACTCACTTTTGATTATCTAACTAGAATATTCAATTGATCCTTGTTGCTTAGTTCATTAATCCTCGTGGGAGCGATAACTCACTCACTGTGATATTACTTGATACGACTCGATATATTTGTCGAAAGTAAGTGTGGTTTGTAAAATTCTGCATCAAGATTTTGGCGCCATTGTCGGAAATTAATTGAAATTAACAACTACCTGCTAATTGATTACTTATATTAGACACTTTTTTTCTCTTTAGTTCAAAAATAAAAAATAAAAAAAATTCTCTTTCCGTCTTTCCTCTTTTCTTTTCTTTTTACCACATGGTGCATTTAATTCAGTTTGGTATTTTGTGCTAAGGAAAATAATAGAGAGAGACCATATAAGTTACTACTCACACCCATGGAATGATTCATATTTCCATGGATGGAGGAACTATCCAGATTTTTGTTGGAAAAGTCAAGAACAAGGACACTTCTGTGTTCCAGATCCCATCCATCAAGAACCATCATCTCTTGAGATTTTAGGGTTCAGACTCTCCCTCATTCTCTCTCTCGAAGAACTCTTCTGAATTTTTTTTAATATGCTCACTTAATTTTTGTTTGGATTGGGTTTTTTATCATTAATTGGGTTGAGAGTATTATAATAGTGGGAGTTTTTTTATATTATTTAAAGTTATCACAAATAAAATATACTATGGAGGTTTTAATAACTCCCACCAAAATATTCCACAAACAAATAGGAATTTTGTAGTGAAACTTCAACAACAATAATTCTCCTCAAGGCAATTTTAATCAGAATAACTTCAATAACAACCATCAATTTCAGCCCTCTCAACAATATCAAGCATCTTCTCATTCTCAAAAATCATCTGGTTCTCTCTTAAAGACGTGCTTATAATTATGTAACATATTAATGTTTGTTCGTCATTTTGCTGGAATTAATAACCTAGCTTTTTTTGTCTAATATCTTTATAAAACTCAGTCACTTGAAAATATTATCAAGCTATACCATTTTCTGGGAAAGTTTTTTAACTTTCCATTATCTATTTATTAGTTGAATCATTGACTATCTATGGCTTTCAATTTATTTTTATATCGTTTTCAAATATTTAATATACTTTTTATTATTTTAATAGTATCTAGAATATTAGTTTTACTATTATGTTAATATATATTGTTATATAGTTTAACTTAATAGATAATTGTTCATAAAGAGAGTAGCTTGCATTTGATTTTATTTTCTCCTTTTGCCTTTTATTATTTTACCTATTTTTTATTGGAGCTGTATCTAGTGAAGTGGGCTTCACCCAGGCTTCACAGTGCCAGGCCAATTAAGGAACAACATTTACAATTTCATAGGCCATTTTTACATTGTATGAAAGCGAAAAAAAAAATTAAAGTCAAGGGTAACTATAATTGAATACATTTATCTATAGAATTAGTGTTTCTTAGCACACTTTTGATTTAAGTCCAATCACTATATATTAGTACGAAAAGTATGAATTCACTGAATTGTAAAACTCACATTCAATATGCTTATCAATATTATAAAAAAAAAGCGAGAATTAACATCAACCGCCAACTGAAGCAAGCAAGAAGCATGAATGAAATCTGAAGCAAGCTACGACACCAGAATTCTTAATCTGGAATATTATTTTGTTAGGTGAAGATGCTAAAACTGAAAGATGAACCGAGGCTAATGTGCTCTGCATGAAACTCTACCACATACAAAAGGTACATGGCATAGGGAAGAAGAAGATGAAAAGCGCAATTAGCAGAGTTATGTAGTTATGTTGTTCATAAATTATTTTTACCATGATTTAATTTAGTTTAGATTGTGGATCATAAATTTGTTGTATTTAAAAATTTTTATATTTTAAATTCTATATTTCTATGTAGACATTGTGAATGTTTTGGTATTTATTTAAAAAATTAATCCATGCTTGATTCTTTTTATATTGTGTGGAAATATAATTATTTATGAAAATTAAGTTTTAATAGTGATAAATGTGAAATTAGTAAAAATCTATAATTATAAAATTAGGAACAACAACAGATTTAGTGATCGATTTAGATTTTTAGTTCAGGAATTAGCGACCGATTTACTCAGCAACTGATTTAGCGACGGGAAATTTGGTCACCATTTAGCGACCAATTATGTTAGCGACCGATTTAGTGACCAATACTTTTTGGTGAAGGTCTGGTGGCCCTGTTCAAAAATCGGTTGCTAAAATCGGTCGCTAATGGTTAGCGACCAAAGTTGGTCGCTATTTTTTAATTAGCGACCAAGGTTTTAGCGACCACCAGAATCGGTCGCTAAATCAATCGCTATTCCAGTAATTTTTTGTAGTGGCTGGTTATACTTTGGATTTTCTCTTTAGTTGTTGCATTTGTATCCACTTCAAGCACCTTTCTTTTGGTTATCTCTTAATATATTGCACCACTGTAATGTCATATCATATCTTTTGAGATGAAAGTCCATTTCAAGATAACAATAGACTTTAACAGTGAAATTAATCATTGTGTATAAAACTCATAATTCTTACACATATGAATTCATATACTATATTCAACCATCTATGACACAGGATGTAACATTCGTTAACTAAAATTTAAAATAATTTAACATTATATTTTTGCATTTAATTAGGTGTTAAGTCTGTTGCACAAATAAAAATAATTAATTTTTATACTTGTTATTTAAAAATAATATTTTTCTCTCTATATATATAAAAATATAATTAGATATTAGTATACAAAAATTATACTGTTGAAAGAAAAAAATAAAAATAAAAAATAAAAAGATAAATAGTAAAAATTTAAAACTTAAAACTAAAAAAAAAATATGTATATAATAATAATATTTTTTATTTAAATTATATTATTTTATTTTCTATAGAACAGAAAGGTAGAAAAAATAGAGAATAAAAGAAAAGATAGAAAAAGATAAAGATGAAGAATGAGAGTGAGAGTTTGTTAATTTTGGAAGAAAAAAATTTATTTTAATTGTAATAAAAAATTTTGGATGACATATTTTGATTTGTCAAATTACTAATATAAAATATAAATTATATATAGAGTGAAGATGGTAGAGAGACATAGAAAAATAGAGAGATAGATGAAAGAATTTAGGAAGAGAGGTTATTAATTTTGGAAAAAAAATATTTTCTCTCAATTAATAAAAGAGTGTCATGTGACACATTTAATTATTAAATTAGATAGTAATATATGATACATAATATAGGTATATTTCAATTTCAATTTTAATTTTAATGTAATTAAAGAATGTCATGTTATACATTTTGATTGTCAAATTAGTAATTAGTCATTGATATTGATAATGATATATAAAATAGATAGAGTGGTTGAAGGAATGAGAAAGATAGAGAAATGAAGATGTATGAGAGGAGAACACTTGAAGTTTGGAAGAAAAGATTTGATTTTAATTATAATGAGGGAGTGACTTGTGGCACAAATTGATTGTAAAATTAGTATGGAGGAGGGAATAATTCTTTAATTTTGGAGAGAGATTTCATTTCAATTACAATAAAAAAGTGACATGTGGCACATTTTGATTGTAAAATTAGAAATATACTAGGATCAAGGTCCAAAAAACGGACCCGACGGACCTAACTCATCCCCAACATTCCCACCCCCTAATCTGTTCCTACCTTTGCTGCCACCTCTAACGCTAACAATGGCAAATAACTTTATTGACGCTGAGAAGATGAAAAGGTCCAATTCATTCCTTTTACAAAATTTATTCTTTTGTTGTTTAATGTCTAAAAATAAGTATTTACTTTTGATTATGATATCTGTATATTAAAAATTAATTACTTATATAAAATATATATTAAAATATAAAATAAAAAATTATAATAAAAGATTGCTAAAAAATTTAATTATTAAAAAGAATTTTTAATATTAAAATTATCAAAAATCATTAATTTT
>NC_029790.2:87841248-87846756 GCF_000816755.2 Arachis ipaensis
TTACAGTATCTAAAAATTTTTAATTTGAAATCAATTAATATTTTTTGTATTATTATTAGGTTGTATATTTACCAACAGTTCATTATACACACGAGTGGACGTATTTTATTCGGTTTTATTAGGTAGACAATGACTTTTTTAAATAACTAGTATTTTTATCCGTAATAATATTATAGAAATATACATTTTTTAAAACTACGGTTCACTTCGTTCTGACAGTATAGATTATGCATGATACAAAAGATTTATAAAATCAAACTACTTTTACAAAAAAAATCGTAGGTTGACAAAAGTCTCTGACTAAAAAGACCAATATATCTATAGATAAAAAATCAAATAATAAGATTTTTAGTTATTATTTTTATATGAAAAAGTCACATTTTTTATTAATAATTAATTTTAACATTCGTTATCTAAAATTTAAAACAATTTAACGTATATACTTTTATTTTTAATTAGGTGTTAAGTCTGTTGCACAAATAGAAATAATTAATTTTTATACTTGTTATTTAAAAATAATATTTTTTCTCTCCGTATATATAAATAGAGGAAGTATAGGGAGCCAATGGATTATTTGTACAATGTGTACAATAGAGGTTTAGAGATGTCCGATTCAGTATTAGAGATATAACCATTAGTGTTATCTTTTCCCACCAGCTTAAGCTTTTGGGATGAGTGGTATCATGACATGGTATCAGAGCTCTCTCTAGTATCCGGATGACTATTCTGGATAGTATGGGTGATGTTCATTTTTTAATTCAATAGCCTATTGTACACATTGTACAAATATTCCATTGGCTTCCTAACAAGATTCATATAAATATAATTAGATATTAGTATAAAAAAATTATACAAATAATTATACAATTAATTTCAATTAAATCTTGATTCTAACTTTTAATTATAACGTTAGTATTCTCTCTAAATTATATGTAATAAATATTTGAAAGAAGAGAAATAAAAATATAGATTAAAAAGATAAGCGGTGAAAATTTAAAACTAAATAAAATAAATATGTATATAATAACAATAATAATAATATTTTTTATATAAATTATATATAGAGTAAAAATGGTAAAGAGAAATAGAAAAATAGAGAGGGGTAGATGAGAGAATTTAGGAAGAGAGTTTATTAATTTTGGAAAAAAAAATATTTTCGCTCAATTTTAATAAAAGAGTGTCATGTGACACATTTAATTATTAAATTAGATAGTAATATATGATACATAATATAGGTATATTTCAATTTCAATTTCAATTTTAATATTTCAATTTTAATTTTAATGCAATTAAAGAATGTCATGTTATACATTTTGATTGTCAAATTAGTAATTAGTCATTGATATTAATAATGATATATAAAATAGATAGAGTGGTTGAAGGAATGAGAGAGATAGAGAAAGAAAGATGGAGGAGGGGAGAACTCTTTAATTTTAGAAGGAAAGATTTGATTTGAATTGCAATGAGGGGGTGGCGTGTGGCACATTTTGGTTATAAAATTAGTATAAAGAAGGAAAGGATTCTTTAATTTTGGAGGGAAAAATTTAATTTCATTTACAATTAGGGAGTGACATGTAGCACATTTTGGTTGTAAAATTAGTAAAGAGGAGAGGAAAATTTTTTAATTTTGAAAGAAAAGATTTAATTTCAATTGTAATAAGAAAGTAACATGTAACACATTTTAGTTATAAAATTAGAATATATAATAAATAGATAAAAGATATAATAAATATAATAAATAATAAATTTAATAGTTGTTTAATTTCATTCCAATTGAAGGCCCCCTCAATATCAATATGGCTATGAAATGGTGTATATCTTGAAAATAGAAATGGTATTGGAATTTTCGGAATTACTTGTGACCCAGTTATTCTTAATTTTGGTTAGTATAAAGTCATCTATAACAATATATAATGCGAATACCTTAAGTTTGGTGTCCAATTTTCCTTCCTATTTTAACCCTACTAAGTGCCAACATAATCCAAAACTAATTTTACAGTTACAAAACAAATTCACACGTAATTTCTTTCTCAATCCTACACTTAAATAATCTATTTTTTTTATCATTTCTTTAATTTTTTTTACTTCTCTTACTCAACTCTAACATTTTTACCTTTTGAATAACTCTTTAGACAACTTCCTAAAATAGACTATGACTATGATAAATGTTGATTTTAGAAGTATGTACAAAAAGAACAAAAGAATAATTTATGATGAAAGAAATGTTCAATTATTATCAATAGTAGTGATAAGGAATTTTTGGTAAATTTTATTATATTTTGTGATATTTATTTAAATTATATTTTATTTAGTTTTATTTTAGTTTTAGTTTGTATCGTGTTCTGAGTACAATGTACTCTGTAGCTTCACTCTAATTATTTTATTAGAGCTTTTGTTGTAGTTTCTTAAAAAAATTATCATTTTTGTATTTCTTTTGATATTTTTCTTTTCCTTTCTTTAACATTCTCAAATCTCAATTGAATTGTCTCCATCCTCCTCCTTTGCCTTTTTCCACTGCGGTTACAATTTTATTTTCCAATTTACTTACTCAATCTATATTTTTAATCTATTTTTTTATTTTTTTAATTTGTTACCAATTTTTTATGTAGATAAATAACGTTATGTCTTTTTTTCTCATTAATTTGATTTGACAAAAACAACCGTTTCTTTACCTTTTATATGTACATTTTATTTATTTTTTTGACATGTTTGTATTTAACTATCTATCAACGATGGGATGAAAAATTTTATAAATATTTTTTTAACATTTTTCTTTTTAAATTGCTTTTAATGGGATAATTTTTTTTAATTTTCTAAAATACTTGATTACTTAAAATATTGTATTTAAAATTTGAGTATATAAATTTTTTAAATTAAACTAAAATAAATAAATTATATTACAAAAAAAATTTATTAATTTTATCTTTTACAATATTATTTGTTTGGCATATTGGCTTAGTTATTTAATTGGTATATAATGCATCCAAGAAAATCACACCTATCAAGTGTTTCTTAGAATATTAGTATACTAATTGTCTAAATAATTAATTATTTAGAGTACTAGATTTGATATTTAATTATGTAAAGTATTGTATTTATCATATAGAGAATAATAGCAAGAGAGAATAGTGTTTGATATAATAAGGGAGACCTCTTCGTATTTAGATTCATATTTTGGTCTACCATTTAAAAAAAAAAGAAGATAAATATGAATATCCATGACATTTAAATAAAAATATAACTAACATGTATTTTAGTTTATATATACTCTTTTTGAATCAGAATAACGTTATTATTATTTTTTTTAATTATATTTTGGTTTATAGTAATTTTAATTTTAATAAAATATGATATAAATAAAGCCACATCAACATTAAAATAAAAAAATACTTATCTAATAAATTTAAAAAGTGAATGATATATTAACAAAAAATAAAATTTATTTTTTAAAAATAATAGAAAAGCGACTCAACAGGCACTTAATTTCTTAAAAACAATAGAAAAGCGGTTGAACAGGCACGTTAGTGCCTGTTGAGCCGCTAGTGGTTATAATGCGTGTTTGATTGCTTGTTTTGACACATATATATATGTTACGGCCTGGTCTAGAACCTCCACGGGTCGGGTCGACCCGAACACCATCCGATCCGGATAGACGCCCTACAACTGACCCGGACACGCGTCCAGGACAGCTCATGCGCAGCTGGGGGACAACGTCCCTAGAAATATGGGCCTATTCTGGACGGGCCTACCTCTGACAGGTATATAAGGGGAAGACTTGCTCTTCCCCCAAGGTACGTCACATATCACACTACCCTTTCCGCCTGCACATTTACTGACAGGAGCGTCGGAGTGTCTTTGCAGGTGGCACCCCCCTCTCTACGAAGAACACGGGACGTCGGGACCTCGCACCCCTCGACCGGCAGTCCACGACCTGACGAGTTCCTACCATCATCCCGGATCGCAATCCGAACCGTCCGGTAACCGACCCACCGAACAAACATTTGGTCATTCGTCAGGCGACTAACCGAACACCTAAAAAACAACCAAAAAATAGCCCATGTATTCAGTCAAATTTTAACATCAATATATTCAAACTGATTTTACATAAAAATTTGTGTTCATGTTAATTATATTGTTTGTTCTAATTTGGTCAATTATGTCCTCTTCGAATGCAAACTGACTGGAGTGTGTGAACAGACTACTGCCAATAAATAAATAAATAAAATAATTTATTTTCAATATGATGACTTCTTACCATTAATCTATTTCACTTTTTTGTAGCACAAAGCATAAATCAAAGAAAACACACCAAGAAATTTCTCGCAGCAATCCCTTGATGGGATTGCTTTCTATCAAATATTCTAACAATAGCTTTTCAGACAGCACCTCTATAATAAATCCTTCCAAGATTTGGTTCTCTCGCAAAAAATCCAATGTTTTGAAATCAATTTTGATCATAACACAAATTAAATTGTCTAACCGAAAGAACAAACTTCTAGCTATTAAAGTATTTTTTCTTACCTTCATGTAACATTAGACCTATGATGCACGGACACTGACACGGACACGGGACACGACATTACACGAGACACATTGACACGCGAATTTTAAAATCTTACATGACACGGGGACACGCATATATATAAAATATAAAGTATTTTTTAGATAAATTGTAATAATATTTTGATATTTTATTGATATTAAAATATAAATTAAAATTTTTAATTATTTTTAATGTCTTGTTTTAATTATATCAAGTATTTAAAATATTTTTTGTTTTAATAAATAATAACATATACTATATCTAAATTTATTTTAAGAATATATGTTAAAAATAAGATTGGACACGCGGACACGTGATGGTATTTAGGTGTGTTCAGGCGTGCCTGGAGAAGAATTTTTTATTTTTAATGTCTTGTTTTAATTATATCAAGTATTTAAAATATTTTTTGTTTTAATAAATAATAACATATACTATATCTAAATTTATTTTAAGAATATATGTTAAAAATAAGATTGGACACGCGGACACGTGATGGTATTTAGGTGTGTTCAGGCGTGCCTGGAGAAGAATTTTTTATTTTTTATCAAGACACGGTTAGACACAACAGACATACGTGTTGGACGAATGTCGATGAATATCGTGTTTGAATCGACACACAAACACGATAACTCAACGAAGT
Organism: Arachis ipaensis; assembly: GCF_000816755.2. Taxonomy (NCBI): domain Eukaryota; kingdom Viridiplantae; phylum Streptophyta; class Magnoliopsida; order Fabales; family Fabaceae; genus Arachis; species Arachis ipaensis. Next base: position 87,846,432 of record NC_029790.2, read on the forward strand.
GTCCGTGTTTCATAGGTGATATTTATTGTGAAAGGGACAAAAAGAGAAAAGAGACATAATAATAGATAGTTAGTAAATTTTCTTTGTTATAAAAACTAATAGACAACACATTATAAAGTGGTAGGTACTAGGTAGTGTACTAGTTAGTGGCAGCCTTATTACGGTCCATTATTAATATTATTATTATTAGAAATCAATTTAATTTTGCTTTTTCTTTTATGAAGTGATTGAATAATTATTAGACAATTTATAAAATATATAATGGAGTATGAAGGATTTGGTGTATATATATTTTTTAAAATATACTTCATCATATATAATTCAT
>NC_029790.2:87847387-87869208 GCF_000816755.2 Arachis ipaensis
TTCAACCACTCATCAAAGAGGATATAAAAAAAATAAGAAGTTAAATATTAAAATATTAGTAATGTTAGAGGATTAGAGCAAATTAAAAAAATTATTTTGTGTTGTATCTTAATATAAAGTATATTAAGGAATCAAAAAAAAATTAATAAAGAGAAGTGATGAACTTTATAAAATAACAAGAACATTCAAGAACATGAGGGGCACTTAAATATTTCTTTTTACTACTAGCTAAAATTTTCAATCTTTAACTTTTAAAGATTTTTTTTCTAATGTGTACCCCTTTTCATGGTGAATATGTCTTTCTGTAGAGACTGAGAGTTTGATTAAATAAAGCAAGTTGTCCTTAAATAGTTAAAGTTATTAAAATAAGACCACTTTATTTTCTATTTTCATAAGGCATAATGCTTGATTTTTTTGACATTCCATCTTTCATACTCTATTTTATTTTGGGAAGCTCTATGGTGTTGATCATAAAAATAAGCATGTGATACTTATATTATGTGATCACATATTAGTGTGATATGTGTATAGAGACGATTGGCTCTTAGGACATTTTTTTTTCGGTCTTGGACTAAGCCTAAAAATCCTACCCGAACCCATAATTCAACTCGCCCAAACCCAAACCCCAATCTGATCTTTTCCCTCTCAAGGCGTTGAATTGTAACACCAAGAGATAAGCTCCCATGGCCTCCACGCTAAGATCATGATTACTACCACTTTCCGATTGATCTTCAAGTCTGGAATCAAGGCGTGATCTGGTTCAAAAAGCCCGCATTAGGTCTCTCTGTTGGCATCACCTCGGTAAGAAGTTCCGCCTTAGAGGTTGAGTCATTGCCTAAACCCACAGTGTTTCAGGTTCTTCTCCTATATCCTCTATCTGTAACCTCGTTGTCTTACCTCTACTAATCCCATCTTTTTTGAATTATCAAGATACTCTAAATTTATCTTTTCTTAATATTTTTGCAATTTTTTGTGTAGGATATATGCACCACGACGCCTGCAATCTGTTCAAGTTTGTTAGCTGAGCAATTATATGAGGCAAACGATTTCCATTCCTAGGAATTCAGGTAAACCCACTGTCTGGCATTTAGAATTTGAATATCTTGCAGAATTGCTTCAATTTCTCCTATTGAACCTTGAGATTTTATTGCCTGAATTAATTGTTGGTTGTCTGATTTAATAAGCGTTCTTCCCATTCTCAGATTTTTCACTATTATAAGTGCTTATCTAATTGCATTTGCCTCAGCTGCTAAACTAGAGTGAGCTTTAATTCTTCCAGAGAATCCCAACTCTAATTCCCCTTTATCATTCCTGAATACTACAGCAATTGTCCCATCTCCAATTTTCTTGTCAAAGGCGGCATCAACATTAGCTTTAAGCCAATTTACAGGAGGAGGTCTCCATTTTACTTGTTGAGTGCTTCTTTTTTTTGAACTCTTTGGTTACTATCTTCTCCTGTTTTGTTGCTTCTCTGTGAATTCTCTCCATTAATTCAACTCTTATGATAGTGCTTTTGGTATTTGTTTGTTGTTCCTGGAATAGTGCCTTATTTCTCGCTTTCCATATTTTCCAAGATAGAAATCCAATTCTGCTAATTCTGTCTTCTTGGTCAACCCCTCCACTCCTTTTGATTTTCAAAATGTTGTCTATCAACCAATTACCAAATGATACAGTGTATTTGGTGGGTATGCAATGACATTGTGCACCAAACCAAGTTTTCCTAGTCCATTCACAAAGCAACACCGCATGCTCCACCGTTTCTTCCTTATTTTGGCAAATTGAACATATTGGGTTGTCCTGCAGCCTTCTTTTGTATAAATTAGAGTTTACTGGAATAATGTTTTGAGCTGCCTTCCATAAAAACATCCTGATTTTTGACGGAACATTCATATTCCAAATTTCCTTCCAGAGTTCCTAGTTATCAGTGCTTGTAGAGGGATTCTCGCTCAAACCTTCCAGTTTTGCCACTTGATACCCTGTTTTTATGCTATAATTTCCAACCTCCCTGAACGGCCAAAATAATGAGTCTTCCTTTCTTACTATGCTTATGGGGTTTTAAGAATCTGCTCACATACTTTCAGGGGGAAGAGGTCTTTGATTTTTGAAACATTTCACCCTGTTCCTTCTGTTATAATTTTCTCCTCTTTTTGAATATTTGGATTTTCAGTAATTTCAGATATGATTTCTCCCGATATCCATCTATCTCTCCAAATATTAACTTGAGATTCGCTTTCTATACTCTATTTACCCTTCCTTTTGAGAAGCTCTCTTCCTATTAAAATACTCTTCCATAACCACGACACGTTTCTCTGAATTTTGGCATCCCAAAAGTTGCTATTAGGAAAATAGACAGCCTTAAGGACTTGAACCCAGATTGCATTTGGATTTTTGATAGCGCTCCATGCTTGTTTAGCTAAATGGGCCACATTTTGGCACTCTAAATCTTTGAATCCTAGCCATCCATCTCTCTTACTCTTGGTTATTGAGCTTCATTTCTTCCAATGGATGCCTCGTTCTTTTCCTGATGACGCCCACCAAAACCTAGCTATTTTTGAACTAAGTCTTTGACAGAAATATTTTGGGAGCTTGATCACATTCATTGCATACGCTGGTATGGCCTGTATGACTGCCTTAATTAAAATTTCTTTACCTGCCTGACTGAGAAGCTTTTCCTTCCACCCTTCTAGCTTATTTAAAACTTTTTCTTCAATCCATGTAAGTACTTCGGACGTTGATCTTCCCCAATATACTGGCAATCCTAAATATTTCCCTGGCAAGTCCCATGCAGTCATTCCTAAAATCTCTTCAATATTGACTCTAGTTTGTATAGGGATTTGAGATCCAAAAGTGATTCCCGATTTCTCCAAATTTATTCTTTGTCCCGATGCCTCTGTTTACTTGTTTAAGATTGAAATGATTTGGAAAATCTCTTCTTCACATGCCTCAGCTAAGATTATGCAGTCATAAGCAAATAATAAATGAGTAAGTGTTGGTGTAGTGGGAGATATTTTAAATCCCGATATGAGCTTTTTATCTTGTGCTTCATTCATAAATATTGTAAGAACCTCAGCTGCGATAATAAACAAGTACGGTGACAATGGATCGCCCTGCCTTAATCTTCTCTGTGGTATTATCTTTTTGGAAAGCTCCCCGTTAATCTTGAATCGATAGTGAGTGCTCTTAACACAAGCCATCAAGCGCTTAACCTATATTTCATGAAACCCGAATGCTCTTAGAACCTTTTCAAGAAAATCCCATTCTAACCGATCATAGGCCTTATTCATATCCAACTTTATGGCCATATTTTGTGATCCTCCATTTCTTCTATTATTTAAACTATGATAAACCTCTTGTACTATAATAACATTATCTTGAATTAGTCTACCGCTCACAAATGCACTTTGCGTTGGAGATATTATGTCTTCTAGTATTCTCTTGAGTCTCATCACCATCACTTTTGGAATGATTTAATAAATAAAATTGCAACAGCTGATAGGCCTAAGTTGATTTAAGCATTTTGGATTTTTAGTTTTAGGAATGAGAACCACCACTGTTTCCCCAAATTCCTGAGGTAAACTCCCTTCGTTAAAAAATTCTTTGACTGCACCATACACTTCCTTACTTATGATTTCCCAATGTTCTTGATAAAATAAGCCATTTAGTCCGTCCGGACCTGGTGCTTTTAGGCCTCCTATGTTGAAAACTGCATTTTTTACTTCCTTTTCTGTGACTTCTTGTAACAGGTTCTGGTTCATCTCTTCTGAGACTCTCCTTGGAATTTTGTTGATGCAATCTTCCCAATTCAGCCTCTTCATTGAAGAGAATAGATTAGAGAAATAATTTTCAATCAGATACATGAGTTCCTTGTTCCCACTTACCCACTGTCCTGCTGTATTCTTAAGCTTCTCTATTTTGTTTTTGTTTCGTCTTTGAATGGTTGTTGCATGAAAGAAAGCAATATTTTTGTCGCCCCATTTTAGCCATTTCAGCCTTGATCTTTGTCCCCAAAATTTCTCCTCTTGTCTCCATAAGAGCGTAATACTTTCCTTTAAGAATTGTATCCTTTCTTGCTGATCCGCCGAGAACTCAGAATTCTGCAATCTACTCAATTCTTCCTTCTTGCTCTGTATTTCTCTATCCACTCTCTTAAAGGTGCTTCTACTCCATTTTTTTAATTCTTCCTTGCAATTTTTTATCCTCAATCCTACTCCAGCTCCTTCACTATCTGTCTCTCCCCCTATACCATCCCTTTTTAACAATTTTTTTGCACTCTTTATGATCTGTCCGATACGCCTCAAATTTGAATGCTTTTTGAATTCTAATATTCTGCTCCAGCTTCAGCACCAATGGACAGTGGTATGAACTCACAGCCGGTAAGGCTAAAAGGGAAGCCTATTGGTTTAAACTCCACCACCCCTAATTAGCCATGGCTCGATCTATTCTTTCTCTAGTTACAAACCCATTTCTTGGGTTGCTAAACCAAGTAAACTTGCTGCCTTTTAAATCTAAGTCTATCAAAAAATTAGCATCCACAAAATTTTTAAATTCTCTCACATGTGCTTGAGGTTTTGGATGCATGCTGACCTTCTCTTTTTGACTCAAAACGTCATTAAAATCACCTATGTACAGCTGCACCTCCCCTACATTGGTAGTGGTGGCAGTGATATTTCTCCACTGTTTTCTTCTTTGCTTATAATTTGGACAAGCATACACAAAATTACCAATCCATGTGTTACCTTTTCTATCATTAACATAGGCTTTAATAAGATTATCATTCCAAAAGTAGACCTCAACATCATATTTTTCATTCCAAAACAAAGATAGACCACCGGACAAACTCCGGGGTTCTACACAAAATATGTTTTCAAAATGTAATCTTCTTTTGATTTTGCTAACATTTTTTCCTTTTGCCCTGGTCTCTATGAGGAATACTATGGCTGGCTTTATTTTTTTAAATATATTTACAAGTTCCGAAACTGTCGCAGGAGCCGCCAGCCCGCGACAGTTCCAACTTACAATACTCATGGCTGGGTTGGGGGCATGTTAAGGCCCGCCTCCCCAGCCATTAAGATCTTCCCTATTTCCTCTTCGATATGCATCACTCGCCCTTCCTGTTCCTCATATATTGCCTCTTTTCTGCAATTTTTCCTCCCTCCCAAGTGTAGACCAGCACTTTCTACCTCCTCTTCTTCATTCTCAGCACCTTCAATCATCATTGGTATCTCATCGTCCCTTCTTCTTTTTAATTTCAGACTGTTGTTAATGTGGCTAGCCAACTCTGTCTCCCACATTTCAGCTATAGATTCTGTTTGTTTTGCTACTTCCTCTTTTTCATCCTCTTCATTTGCTAATTCCACGATGTATAGGACTCCGTCATTTGAGTGGTAAATTTGTTGTCCTGCTTGTAGATAATTACTGACTGTTTTTGTTTGTTCCTTGTAATTCCACCATAAGTGTCTTTGGTCTGGGTCGTTCTCCCCCTGCACTCTTTTTCCTAATTCATTCTTTTCTTTCTTATCCTGTTTGTCTCCTCCCATGGCTCTCTTCAAAACTTCTCCAATAGTTAATTCCACCTCTTTTTTCTCTTATCTCCATCATTTTTGATATATTTTGTTCTCCTTTAGTTAGCCCAATTTCTGTTGAGAAATTAATGCCAATGGGCTTGGATGTACTGTTGGCCCAATATTTTCTTTCCTCTGGACTATTACTGGGCTTCTTTGATTCACTTGCTTCCCTTTCAGCACTCTCCTTTTCTTTTATCTCTCTAAATTTATTTTGGTTATGGGTTACTTGCATGGACTCAACTCCTTTCTCTTTTAGTTTCAAAGTATGGAAATGGCCTTTTAAAGCTGACCCAATCCCCTTCTCATGAATCACTTTCTCACCCTCTCCCTCTTCTAATGTTATTCCAACAATTCTTTTTTTTTTTAATTTTTTTTGTTTCTTTCCCAACGTTCTGACTAGCACTATTTTCAAGATATTGTGTATCTTTTTTTCAGTTCACTTCTTCTATCTCCATTTGTTGTTGGAACCTTCTAGTTACATGTAGGTCTGCTTCTGCGCTTTCAGCTTCTACAGTATTTGCCTGCTCTTGGATAGGGCTGCCTTCTCTTCCTCCTTCCGTTACCCACTCTTTATTCCATGTGTTTTTTCCACGTGCCACCCATAAATTTGTCTCTAAAATTTTAATTCCATTGCTTTCTTGCCTGATTCCAGCTTTTTCAGCCAATGAAAAAATTGACCAGAGTCCCAGAGCTGAAAGATCTGGCCCATATCTTGGTAAGTTTGAGTTATCAATAGCCATTTCCTTCTCCTCTTTGCAGCTTCTCCTATCATGACCTATCCTTCCACAATTATAGCAATAATCATATAACCTTTCATATTTGAATGAAGCCCAGGAATAGCTGCCATCATTTCTCTTGTACCAAAACCCTATTTTCAATTGCTCCAACACATTCACTTCCACTCTGACTCTCAGAAAGTTTCTAAGCAAATTTTTGTCAACGTAAGGATCTTCTGCTTCTAATAGTTTTCCCAGAGAAGCTCTGATAGCAAAAATTATCGTCGGTAAGGAATTTCACAAAATATTTACGTTGCAAGTATAGCTCCAAACCAACAAACAACTCTCGCATCAAATTAAATTTCAGGTTGTCACAAAGAACAATCCCCAATTAAGAAATAACCGGATTATTTGGACTCCGGGTCGTCTCATGAGGAATTGCAATGAAATGAATGCTTATTGGCTATGAGGGGACAAGGGGGTTTGAGTTATATAGGGACAATAAAATATAAAGGGGCAAGGATTTAAATGACAAGAAGAGTAAATCAAGCAAGTAAATAAGAGAAAGCAAGTAATAAAGAGAGAGACATTCATGGCAAGAATTGAGATCATAGGCTTTCTATCCTAGTCATACATTGATTAATTCATCTTATTTAGTTAACTCCAACAAACGGAAGAAGGTATCATGTCATCTTCACATAGGGAGAATGTCAAATAAGACTAATTAATCATGTCACAAATATAAACAAGAATTTATCTTATTATGTCATCTCCAATATTGGAAGAAGATATAGGTTATCTTCCATGAGAGAAAGTCTAACAAGACTAGCTAATCTCAATCCAAAAGTCCTAATCAACTTACTAATTAAATTAGTAAAAGATTAGAGTCAATGGAAATAATATTAGCTAACGACTCTAGATCACCAACATGAGTTGGGTTTTCATGACTCAAGATTGCCTAATTACTCTCTCCAAGCCAAGAATGCTCAAAATCTACTCTAACAACCAACCAAGCATTTTGTCAAACACTTGGTGGGTACAAATAGAAAGTATGGTAAAAGTGCAAGAATAGTAAATCTATCAACTACCAATTACAAGAAAAATAAGACCATAACTCAAATCATCAATAAAAGAAACATCAAACATAAATTTCATTAAAAGAAAATCAAATTCAACATGAACATCCATGAACATAAAAGAGCATAAAAGGTAAAATTAGCATGAGAAATAAGAAGAATAGAGTAATAGGAACAAGAAATTGTAGAAGAAACAAGATGAAAGCAAGGAATTAAACATGGATCTATGAGAGATTAACCTAATCCTAACCTAATTCTAGAGAGAAGAGGGAGCTTTTCTCTCTAGAAACTAACCTACATGATGCTAATGCTACAAACAATTGCTCCCCTTTGCTTGGACTTCAATTTTGCATGAAATACACTCAGAAACAAGTTGGATTTGGGCCTGGGCAGCTCAGAAATTGCCCCCAGCATTTTGCCTTCAAGTGGGCCACGTGAGAGTATCGGCGCGTGCGCGCCATGTGCGCGTGCGCGTCGCTGGCAAATTCTCAACCCGCGCGGACGCGGCATGTACGCGTGCGCGTCCATAGGCGAAATCACTTTTGCTCGTGCGCGCCTGGTGCGCGTGCGCGTCCTTTGGTGCATTCCCAATCTTTGTTTCTCCATGCATTCTCCCTTTTTGTATGCTTTTCTCCTCATTTCTTCCATCCAATACTTGCCTTATGGACCTGAAATCACTCATCAAACACATCAAGGCATCGAATGGAATTAAAGTGAATTAAAATCACCAATTTAGGGCCTAAAAAGCATGTTTTTACACTTAAGCAAAATTCAAGGGAGAATTACAAAACCATGCTATTTCATTGAATAAATGCGAGAAAAAGTGACAAAATCCTCCAAATTAAGCACAAGATAAACCACAAAATTGGGGTTTATCAAATCTTCCCACACTTAAACTAAGCATGTCTTCATGCTAAAATCAAGAAAGAAGCAAAGGGACATCAACATTTATTCAATGCAAACTAACTACATGCAACCTATCTATATGCAATCTATCTATATGAATGCATCCACTTAGTCAAAATAAATCAATTTCCAAGAATACATATACAAACACAAGGGCTAAGGCAATAGCAATCACTCAACCCACAATTGAATTGAATTATTAAAAATATTTTACAAACTTGCAAGAAAAGAGATGATCATGGGTGGAAACATGTAATTGAGCAATCGAACCCTCACCAGATGTGTATCCGCTCTAGTCGCTCAAGTGTATGGGGTTGATTCACTCAATTCTCCCCTAATCATGCTTTCCAAGATTTGTTTTTCATCTAACAATCAACAATTACTTTATACATGCATACAAATATCATGAGAGCTTTCCCATAGGTTGTAATGGGACTAGGGTCAAGGTAGGATGCATATGGTCAAGTGAGCTTGAAATTCGAATCTTTGATTAACTTAAACTTCCCACCTAGCCTATGACAACCTATACAATTCTAAACAAACCTAACTACCCATTCTTCACTTTTTCACACACTCATGCATTCTCTTTTTGATCACCACCCATATGTATTGACTTTTATTGAACCTTGTTTTAGGGCATTTTGTCCCCTTTTTATTGCAATTCTTTGTCTTTCTTTTTTATATATTTTCTTTTTTTATTATTATGAGGTAATGACCAAATCAGTATCCAAAAGATTCAAACGCTGACATTTTGGTACCTCACTATTGTTATTGACAAAATGGTTCTTAAAAGGTTTTAAAATTTGACAAGCGTACCCACGAGTTCATCGGAGTACATTTCCGGCAAGCACAGTGCTGATGTGGCTACCGTGTTTTGGTGACTTGGCAAACCACCCCCAAAGTTTCCTCCCCAACGCACACTCCCTCCCCTTCCCTCTCTCTCCCTGTCGCAGCCCCCATCCCCAACGCACACTTCTCCCTAATCGCAGTCCCCGCCGCATCACAAGCCCCTCCCCAACGTACACTTTTCCTTCCTCCCTCAACACCACCATTCACAGCAACAACAACTTTAACATCAACAGCAACAACAACCTCCACCACTCTCTCTCTCTCCACCACTCCCCCTTTCCCAACGCACACTTCCCTCTCCCTCCCTCAACACCACCATTCACAGCAACAACAACCTCAACATCAACAGAGTTGCCCAAAATCATGAATTGTCCCAAATTTTTAGGTTAAATTATCATTCAAAAAGATTAATCACAATAAAACTCAGAAACAAATTCATATACAATAATCAAAATAAAATAAAATAAAATAAAATAAAACTTAATACAGACACCACGAAAGCAAGAATAGAAGAAGAACACCAGACACAGAGGGGACAGGACACGATAGAGCCAAGATGGAACCCAGACAGAGGAGGCATGGCAATGACTGGGGGCTAGCAGCAAGCAGATACAAGCAGTGAAGGCGACAGCGGTGAAGGCGTGCAGACAATGCAATGCTACAAAGGAGACACTGGCGGACGTAGAAGACTCGACGATGAGATGGCGACAGTGCGGTGTCGATGACACTGGCTCTGTAAGACTGAGAAGGTTGAGCTCTACTGCTGTTTTGGAGGAGAGTGAGTTGAGAGTGTGAGACACTGTGTTGGGAAGGGGATTAGAATTCAAAGAGGCAAGGGAAGGGGATTAGGGTTTAGAAAGGGGGATTTTGGACTGAGGAGGGGGGAAGTGCGTTGGAGATGGAGAATTAGGGTTAGAGAGGGGGAGGGAAGAATTAGGGTTGGGGAGAGGGGAGAATGCATTCAGGAAGGGGAAGGGGGGAGTGCGTTGGGGAGGGAGAAGGAGAAGGAGAAGAATTAGGATTAGAGAGGGGAAGGGAAGGATTAGGGTTGGGGAGGGGGAGAATGCATTCATGAAGGGGAAGGGGGGAGTGCGTTGGGGAGGGGGAAGGAGAAGAATTAGGGTTGGAGAGGGGTATTTGCCATGTCATCAAAATGCAGTGGCCATGCAGCACTGTGCTCGCCAGAAATGTGCTCCGGTGAACTCGTGGATACGCTTGTCAAATTTTAAAATCTTTTAAGGACCATTTTGTCAATAACAATAGTGAGGTACCAAAATGTCAGTGTTTGAATCTTTCGGGTACTGATTTGGTCATTACCTCTTATATATATATATATATTTTTTTTTTCCATCCAATTTTTTTTCTTTTCAAACTAAAATATATATACAAGAACATCAATGCATATGGTTTACACATGATTAATACATGAGTATGTACCCAATTTCCAAGATTCTCAACACAAATATAAAAACACACTTTTATCTCTACCCAATGTTCCCAACTCTCCCAAAATCAAATGATGAATACTCTCACTAGCCTAAGCTAATCAAGGATCCAAACAAGGGACATTTATTATTTTTCACTTAGGCTTGTAATGTGCTACAATTAAGAACAAATGGGTTAAGCATAGGCTCAAAATTGGCTAACAATGGAAGATAAAAGGTAGGCTATTTGGGTAAGTGAGCTATTTGAACAATGGCCTCAATCATATAAATGCATGTATACACAAAATAATGGACATAAAGAATCAAACAAATCAAAGATTACACTCATAGGAAGAGAATAATGCACACAAGAATGAAAGTAAGTGGTTATATATGATGTAACCACACAATTAGGCTCAAATCTCACATGCTTGTGTTCTTAGCTCAAAAATCATGTTCCACAAAGTATATAATTCAAGCAAGTTCTAAAATTTTTTTTTTCTTCAATTGGGATGCCCTATAGATAAAATTCTTGAAAAATATCATGATTTTGACTAAGCTTAATATATACATATGCAATGCAACCAAAAATCCTAAAAGATCTAAAAATGAAATGCAAAAGTGTTGGGATTAGAAACTTGTCACCCAAAAATGCCGAGCAGTCGGACGACCTCTCCATACTTAAAAGTTTGCACCGTCCTCGGTGCATCCAAAGATGAACAAGGGGGTACGACGACTTTCCAAGTTGCTACCTTCAGTTGGTAGGTCAACCGATGCTGCGTGTTCTTCTCCCACTTCTGTTTTTGCTTATGATGATTCATCCTGAATATAGAAAACAAGTAAATGCACAAGCAAGGAAGCATGGATTGTTGGAATGAGGTAAATCACTAGAAATGAGTGAGTGAATTAGTGTGACATTAATGAAAAATAGTTGTATGGGTTCTAACTTGCATGCGGTTTAGAACTCACACTCTAGTATTTAGAAACCATATCACAATTATACAAAAGAAGACATACATTTCACTGATTCTAGTGTGCTTGAAATACTTCAAAAGACTTGTAGGTTAAGTCAACCACACAAGTAATAAAAAGGCATAAAAGCATTCAAGCAAAAATCAAGCAATTGTGAAATTGGATAATGCATGGACATTGATTGATGTGTAGGTAGACTTAGTGAACAAAATGGTATATAAAACTCACAAAACAATCAATGACACATATTGAAGTTGTTGCAACACCTAAGTGACATAGAGGTGAAACACATGGATACTATAGGACTTAGGAAAAAGAAGATAGAAATCAATCACATAGCAAGCATGGCCCACAAAGCTTTACAAAGCTCAAAAATATGTCACTAGGGAAGCTTTGATCCAATTTCACAATTCTACAATCTCAATGCATGAAATAGGTGATGGTCACTTAGAACAAGCATCCTAAAAAAAATGCATTAATAATATACAATTGCCTAACAATGGATGATGAATGCATGGTGGCCAAAACATGCAATTCAAAGAGTTAAGATGCGTGAAGGCAATGTAACAAGTACTTGGTATTCACAAATGTTCAACATGAAAATTTAAAACCAAGTAATAAATTGTAACCTCGACAAAGGAATCCAACAATGACAATAACAATAATGATGTTAAACTAACATCCTATTAGTAATAAGCAGCAGTAAATGGTAAACAAGATTAGTAATCCAACACTTATAATGGAAAACAAAAATTAAACTAACTAACTAAGTAAAAGAAATGGTGTTATATGATGCTTGGTAGTGTTGGATGATGATTGAAGGGTGGAAAGAGAAGAGAAGAAGGAAAAAAATGGAAAGAGGAGAAGAAAAGAAGGTAAGTGAAACAGGGCAATCCACGCGTGCGCGTCATGTGCGCGTAAGGGTGGATTGATGAAAATGGAAGCGACGCGTACGCATATAGTGCACGTACGCGTGCATGGCAAGGCAGAGAGTCGACACGGACGCGCAAGGTACGCGTTCGCGTGCCCTGGGGCACAAAGTTGGCACACTTCAGGCACAACTCTCGGGTGAATGTATGGAGGGGTGGAAAAACTCAATCCACGCGTACGCGTACATGGCGCATCCGCGTGGATGGCCGAAATTTCTTGATTCACGCGTATGCGTGGAGTGCGCGTGCGCGTGAGTGGTGCTCTATTTTTTTCAAAATTTTTCTATGTTTTTGCACCAAACCAAGCATTCCAAACCTCCAAACAGCTACCAAAACATCATAAAACCTTATTTAACCTACTAGACTCCCAAATAAACTCAACTAATCAAACAAAACATGAAATTAAACTAACTCTACCAATATTTACAAAAGAGAAAAAAAGAAAGAGTTTACCATGGTGGGGTGTCTCCCACCTAGCACTTTTGTTTATTGTCCTTAAGTTGGACTTATGGGGAGCTCCTCATCAAGGTGGCTTGTGCTTGAATCCATCCTTGAACATCCACCAATGCTTGGACTTCCATTGTGCTTCATCATTCAAAGTTAGTAACCCCAAGCTTTGATGGAGTTCTTCACAACCCACGGGCTCCCAAAGTTGATTTTCGTCTTGTGATCCGGGATCCCACACTTTATTTTCACACCCGTCTTCAAGTTGATCATCATTATTAGTCCAACCGGGTGGTGAGTAAGGTGAATTATCAATAAAGTGGCCGACAATCTTCCTAGACCCCTCTAGTTGAGTACTACTCCAACCTTTAGATCTCATGTTTGAAGCATTAACCATAATGAGCCTTGATTTGCAATGGCAACCACAAAATATTTTTCTTTTATGCTTCATCCCACAAAGCATCCTAAGTTGGCCATCCGTTTCAAGCAAACCATATTCAAGTGAGATAATAAAGCTAATAGAAATGAGTTTCACCCACTCAAATGAAGGTGTAGATGGCAACCTAGGCAAAGGTGATTCCAAGGGTCTTGACAAAGCGTATTCAATTCCCATCCTCCTTTTCCTGAGGACTTCCACCTCTTTACAAGATCTCTTAATTTCAATCCTTTGTTCAACAAATTTATCTAAACCTTTTCCCTTACTCAAATCATAAATGGGAGGACGAGAGAGATTTACCTCCACATTGCTTTCAAATCCAATGGGGGGAAGGTTCTTCATGTTTAAAGAATTCTTCACCACTAAGACTTGGTGCTTGATCTTCCTCACCAAGGGAACTCAATTCTTGCTCTATCCCATCCAAGCCTTCATATAGAATATGCCTTGGAAGGTGTGCACTTCCCTCCCTAGCATCAATTTCAATCATCTTGGAGGGGTTTTCTTCAACTCTATGTTCCCATGGAGGCTCCGCATCTCCTAAGTCTTCAAACACTTCTTCATTTTCTTCAATAATCTCTACCTCCTCCTCTTGTTACATTTCTTGCTTTAACTCCTCTTCTTCATCTTGGAGCTTCAATTTCACTCCCTCACTAAGCTCCTTAGTTGCTTCTCCACATTCCACAATGGAAGTGCCTTGATCGCATAGGCTTAGGCAGGATGAAACTATGTTGCCAATGGCTTCTACCATGATGGCCATGTTTGCTCTTAACTCCTCAAAATTCTTTTCATCCTCCTCGTGTTGCCTTAAGATGTGAGATTCAAGATCCCTCAATTCTAGCATAGAGGCTTCATCGGGGGGTGATGGTGGAAGAGAGGGTTCATTATTTGAGGGGAAGCTATTATAGTCGGAAGGTGGTTGTGGCGAAAATTAGAATTCATCTTGTGGTTGAAAATTTGCATGCGTTGGAGGTGGTTCTACTTGGTAATAGTATGGAGGGGGTGGCTCTTGAAAATGTTGATGTTGGAGTGGTGGTGGCTCTATGTGTGGTTCATATGGCTCATATGATTGTTGGTATGGTGGGTATGGATTAGGGTAATATGAAGATGGTTGGTGAAAGGTGGCTTGTGAGTATGGTTGATGGTTATGTTGGGGATATGGCTCATAGGCATATGGTGGTGGTTCTTGAAAGTCACAAGAGGATTCACCAGAGCCATTGGATTGATATGCATCATAGAATGGCTCCTCTTCATAGTGCATTGGTGGAGGTTGTTGCCATGAGGATTGATCATATGCATATGGCTCCTCCCACCTTTGATTGTCCCATCCTTGATACACATCCTCATTGAAGTTCCTATTTTCTACAACATAGTTGTAATCACACTCATAGCCAAAGTGAGAATTCATAGTGAAAAGTGAAAATAAGAAATAAAAGCTAACAAGAAATAATGAAACAAAGTCCTAAAACTAGCAAAAACTAACAAGCAATCCAAAAATCAAGCTATTCACAATATTCACATATATACAATAACCAATAACATAACACCATTGGAACTCCCCGGCAACGGCGCCATTAATTTGATAGCAAAAATTGTCGTCGGTAAGGAATTTCACAAAATATTTACGTTGCAAGTATAGCTCCAAACCAACAAACAACTCTCGCATCAAATTAAATTTCAGGTTGTCACAAAGAACAATCCCCAATTAAGAAATAACCGGAGTATTTGGACTCCGGGTCGTCTCACGAGAAATTACAATGAAATGAATGCTTACTGGCTATGAGGGGACAAGGGGGTTTTGATTTATATAGGGACAATAAAATATAAAGGGGCAAGGATTTAAATGATAAGAAGAGTAAATCAAGCAAGTAAATAAGAGAAAGCAAGTAATAAAGAGAGAGACATTCATGGCAAGAATTGAGATCATAGGCTTTCTATCCTAGTCATACATTGATTAATTCATCTTATTTAGTCAACTCCAACAAACGAAAGAAGGTATCATGTCATCTTCACATAGGGAGAATGTCAAATAAGACTAATTAATCATGTCACAAATATAAACAAGAATTTATCTTATTATGTCATCTCCAACATTGGAAGAAGATATAGGTTATCTTCCATGAGAGAAAGTCTAACAAGACTAGCTAATCTCAATCCAAAAGTCCTAATCAACTTACTAATTAAATTAGTAAAAGATTAGAGTCAATGGAAACAATATTAGCTAACAACTCTAGATCACCAACATGAGTTGGGTTTTCATGACTCAAGATTGCCTAATTACTCTCTCCAAGCCAAGAATGCTCAAAATCTACTCTAACAACCAACCAAGCATTTTGTCAAACACTTGGTGGGTACAAATGGAAAGTATAGTAAAAGTGCAAGAATAGTAAATCTATCAACTACCAATTACAAGAAAAATAAGATCATAACTCAAATCATCAATAAAAGAAACATCAAACATAAATTTCATTAAAAGAAAATCAAATTCAACATGAACATCCATGAACATAAAAGAGCATAAAAGGTAAAATTAGCATGAGAACTAAGAAGAATAGAGTAATAGGAACAAGAAATTGTAGAAGAAACAATATGAAAGGAATTAAACATGGATCTATGAGAGATTAACCTAATCCTAACCTAATTCTAGAGAGAAGAGGGAGCTTCTCTCTTTAGAAACTAACCTACATGATGCTAATGCTACAAACAATTGCTCCCCCTTGCTTGGACTTCAATTCTACATGAAATACACTCAGAAACAAGTTGGATTTGGGTCTGGGCAGCTCAGAAATTGCCCCCAGCGTTTTGCCTTCAAGTGGGCCACGTGAGAGTATCGGCGCGTGCGCGCCATGTGCGCGTGCGCGTCGCTGGCAAATTCTCAACCTGCACGGACGCGGCATGTACGCGTGGGCGTCCATAGGCGAAATCACTTTTGCGCGTGCGCGCCTGGTGCGTGTGCGCGTCCTTTGGTGCATTTTCAATCTTTGTTTCTCCATGCATTCTCCCTTTTTGTATGCTTTTCTCCTCATTTCTTCTATCCAATACTTGCCTTATGAACCTGAAATCACTCATCAAACACATCAAGGCATCGAATGGAATTAAAGTGAATTAAAATCACCAATTTAGGGCCTAAAAAGCATATTTTTACACTTAAGCAAAATTCAAGGGAGAATTACAAAACCATGCTATTTCATTGAATAAATGGGAGAAAAAGTGACAAAATCCTCCAAATTAAGTACAAGATAAACCACAAAATTGGGGTTTATCAAGCTCCTATCTTTTCAGCACTACTTTTATTCAACTTTTCCAAGGGCAAGGCATGAACTTGGACCCAGAAAGTGATGGAGTTATAACTTACCTCTTCAAATGAAAGCTCTGGCCTCCACCATTGCAAGCTAAGCATATGTCTGTCCCCCCTCCATGGCCCTTCCCCATGAATTCTTATGGCATCTTCTTCGTGTTTGAAGTTGAACAAATATGTATTTGTGCCCATACTTGAGATAATCAAATCCTGGGGCTCTCCCCACATTCTCTTGATTGATTTTTTCACAGTGACCTTGTTTACATTTTTCTTTGTCAAAATTCTTCTAACCAACTTCTTCCTGATCCGATGTTCACCGACAGCCTCGTCTCCATCAAGGTGAAGAACTTTTCCACCCAATGCTGCCATGAACTTAAAATGTTAACTAACTAAACTGAAAAACTAGACTCAGAAATTTGTGATTGTTTTGGTTGTTGAGTTATGATTTTCTTCTTCTTCCTTTAACAGAGCTCCACTATTGAAGATAAACAAGCTTCCTGTCGAAGTAGTTGTTCTAGCTATCTAGAGAAATCAGCTCTCCTTCTGAGAGAAGTACACGGTTAAGAGGAATTTTTTGGTTGGGATTGATTGAAACACTGTTTTTGAATTGGTTGTGAGGTGCGTTAATGTTTCCGTTATCCGTTTGGGAAAAGCATTATTAATTAACGTTAAGTGTGTGGGCTGGTAAAGGAGACTAGATGGTGGGGTTTAGGACTTAGACCCAATACATTAGTTTTTATTGTTGGTATAGCATGACTTTTCAGATTAAAAAAAAAAACGAAAAGAAAGACTTTGAAAAGGAAAAAAACGATAGTAGTATTATACTAATTGTAGTAAACTAGTAATAGTACAGCTAAGAAAAATTTCAAAAAAAAAAAATAGTACAATTAGAAAAAAATTTGTAATAAATCAATGTACAAACTATATGAATATTAATATTAACATTTTTTTTATTTGACAATCATATTGAATATTATTTATGTGAATAATTTTCACTTCAACAATTGTATATAATAGACAATATAAATATTATAACATGTTTATAATATGATAAATTAAATACAAATTTCGCACATTTTTTAAAATACATTCATAGTAAGTAATAAAAACAAAATATTCTCATTTTACTTAATATAAATTGCATCAACTTGTATGTGTGTGATATTGAAAAAAAAAGTATTGGCATCAAATAACATGTGAGTAAAATAAAAATAAAGAATTGATGATATGAAAAAATAAATATATATTAATGACATAAAAAAGTGAAAACTATCAATTTTATAGGATTATAAAGATAACTACCTTTATTCTTTACTCTATTTAATTATTTTTTAAACTTAAAATTCTAATGTTTATTTTATTCAATTTTTCTAAAATAAGAATAATAGAATTCTAGAGTATATGTTACTGTATCGACCATAATATTTTAGTATTTTTGTAGTGGTACTTCCACATACTATAGGAGTGCCAAATTAGATAATCCTTTCTCACGCAGTCTGCAACTTCATGCACTTTTGCGCCAAATAGAAACTGAAAATAAAGAAAATAAAATAGAAGCCTATGCAACCTGATTCCTTAATTTAAAAGCATGATAAGGAGTGAAGCAAGAGACAAATACTAATGAGCAACATTGACAAATTTGACAAAGACATTAAAATAAATGAGCACTAAATTTTAGCAATCATAATTATTTATATTCTAACTATATCATAATTGAAAATTGAGCAAGTAATATAATATAATTTGGTGTTTGTTTGGACGTTATTATCTTGATAAAAAAAATATATTTTTTAATGAAAAAAATATATTTTTTACTTTTTAATGTGTTTGGCAAATTTCTAGTAGTAAAAGTAAAAGCACTAGAAAAAAATACCTTTAAAACTTAAAGGTAAATTCTATCGCACCGCTATAAGACCGGCTATGCTGTATGGTACGGAGTGTTGGGCGGCTAAAGAGGAGCACGAACATAAGCTGAGTGTGGCAGAGATGAAGATGTTGAGATGGATGAGTGATGATACACGATTGGATAAAGTAAGGAATGAAGATATAAGGGAGAAAGTTGAAGTAGCACTCATTGTGGAAAAGATGGTTGAATTGCGTCTCAGGTGGTTTGAACATGTGAGAAGAAGACCGATAGAACATCAAGTCAGGAGGGTGGATGAGATGGAAGATGGACAAAGGGCGAAAGGCAGAGAAAGACCTAAGAAAACCATCCATGAGGTGATCAAACGAGATCTACATGTAAACGGTCTCTCTGTAGACATGATACATGACAGAGCACAATGGCGTCGTTTGATTCATGTAGCCGACCCCACTTAGTGGGACAAAGCTTTGTTGTTGTTGTTGTAGCTAGATTTCAGAACTTGAAATAAAGTCCAAAGAAAGAAAAGAG
This sequence comes from Arachis ipaensis, assembly GCF_000816755.2. Lineage (NCBI taxonomy): Eukaryota > Viridiplantae > Streptophyta > Magnoliopsida > Fabales > Fabaceae > Arachis > Arachis ipaensis. Next base: position 87,866,391 of record NC_029790.2, read on the forward strand.
GAATTATTTGCTCTCACAAAATTTCAAAGAATAGTGAAGCATCAACTCAAGTCAGAAGCATTACTAATAAGATGAGTGTTTTAAAGTATTAAGAGAGAAATATATTGCAATTGAGAGAATAGATAAGAACAGGAATCATTGATAATGTGAAATAATAGAGTACAAGGCTTATATACTAATATGAAACAATGATTACTTATGAAGCTAAAACGAACACTAACACGCAAGATGCAAAATCATAAGCAAATTGCAAAATCAGAAAGTAAATTCAAACAAAGCAAGCAACATAACAACAACAACAATAAAGCCTTGTCCCACTAAGTGGGGTCGGCTACATGAATCAAACGACGCCATTATACTCTGTCATGTATCATGTCTACAGAGAGACCGTTTACATGTAGATCTCGTTTGACCACCTCATGGATGGTCTTCTTAGGTCTTCCTCTGCCTTTCGCCCTTTGTCCATCTTCCATTTCATCCACCTTCCTGACTGGATGTTCTATCGGTCTTCTTCTCACATGTCCAAACCACCTGAGACGCGATTCAACCATCTTTTCCACAATGGGTGCTACTCCAACTCTCTCCCTTAATGCTCTGTGAGTACTTCCAAGACTAGTGTGAAAAGGTATGGACTTAAGGATGATCCCTGGTGTAATCCCATACCAATAGGGAATTCCTCTGTCACACCACCTTGAGTCTTCACACTAGTTGTGGCCCCATCATACATGTCTTTAATTGCCCGAATATATGCGATCCTTACTCTCCTCTTTTCTAAAACCTTCCATAAGACCTCCCTTGGTACCCTATCATACGCTTTTTCCAAATCAATAAACACCATATGTAAATCCCTTTTATTACTACGATACCTCTCCATCATCCTTCTTAACAGGTATATCGCTTCAGTGGTAGATCTGCCTGGCATAAATCTAAATTGGTTCTCTGTTACTTGTGTCTCTTTTCTCAACCTCCGTTCTATCACCCTTTCCCATAACTTCATAGTATGAATCATAAGCTTAATCCCTCTATAGTTTCCGCAACTTTGTATATCCCCCTTATTCTTGTAGATAGGTACCAAGGTGCTCTTTCTCCACTCATCAGGCATCTTCTTTGACCTTAAAATCTCATTAAAAAGCATGGTTAACCAGTTGATGCCTTTTTCTCCAAGACCCTTCCAAACCTCAATCGGAATATTATCAGGTCCTACTGCCCTGCCATTTTTCATCTGCTTTAGAGCCTCTTTTACCTCGAAGTCTTGAATCCTTCGATAGTAGTCAAAAACTAGAAAAATTAGAAAACCCCAAAGATCAAAACCCCATCCCCCCAAAAACCGGAGTACGAAGATAAGCAATGAATCTAAAATGATATTTGTTACATCTCTCACAACTGTGACCAAACTTCACAAATTACTGAATGATCATAGTATTGCAATTCATTTTTGTTTAAAGAAATAGAGTCTAACTGTTTTCCACTAATTCACTAAACTGTATCTAAATCTGATTTAAGAAGTTACGGAAGAAGACTACTAAATCCTTTATTTTCCCTTTTGTTTTAAAGTATAAAGAAAAAGAATACTGATAATTGTATTACAACCTTGTAACCTTGCCAATCATTTCTGCTATAATATTATAACTGCCCAACACAGACTTCGCCTATATATCATGCTCCCTAGTATCCGGTAGGATTCTGGTTGAAGAATTTTAAAATTCTAAAATATCGTGCCAATTATTCATAACAACAAAAGAAATGAGAACAAAATTTCTTTTACCTGACTCCAATTATCACTAAAAGTTACGGTTCTTCACATAATTATAAGATGTCAATTAAGTGAACGATTATGAACCAGAAAAAATTGCATAAAAAATGTAAAAAAGATAAAAATTGTACCTGTCGGTGTTCCCAGTTCCAAGTTGTTTCTGTACATGACAAAGAAAATTTAATTAATTATTATTATATAACTCTAAATGTATTATATATACTGTATACTACTTACTATATCAGTACAATTTTGTGTATGCTTTTCCAGTTGTCTTATCACATTCACGACAAGGATCAAATAAACAATATAACGGAATTCAAAGCTTATTCAGAACAGATCAGAACATAAATGAAACAAACACCAACTAATGACTTCATTTTCAGAACAAAACTAAGATTTTCAAGCAACTGAACACTCACAGGTACACACTGCTTAAAACGGAAAATCGTAAGAACTAAAATTGAAAGACCTTGCACATACCAGAGTAAGCAAAACGCAAGCTGAAGCAAATTCACAGAGTAGCACTGTTGCACACACATGCCATTATAATATCCCTGTTCTTGAGAATAACCCTATCAAATCAAATAATGCCAGATGAGCTAACATACCTTCTTAAATTGGAACCCTAGCCCTCTCAAATTTTAGAACCAAATGAAGGTGAATACATACCTTCTCGACGACGATGAGCAAAGAGAAGGCGATGCTGAGCGCCGAGTATTCCCGATGCTGAGCTTACAGTGACGGTCAGAGCAGGAAGACGAAGAGGAGCGATGGTTCTCGCGATCGATGGCGAAGTCATGATGGGTGAGTGGTGAGTGGGAAAGAGGAGCGACGGTGAGTGGGCAAGGTGACGGCGGGAGGGTGATGAGTGACAGAATGGGGAGAGTGGTTCTCTGATTTGGTGAAGAACAGTGACGCAAAGGGAAAAGGGGAAAAGGGGGTGAGTTACGTTACATACTGATTAAGTGTATTTGGTGAAAAGGGGGAAAATTACTAAGTGTTTATATAAATAATGTAAAATTCACGTGAAATTTTTACAACGGATTATATAAATACCAGTTT
>NC_029790.2:87869349-87875880 GCF_000816755.2 Arachis ipaensis
AAGTATTTTTTTTATAAAAAAAATACTCATAAAAAATAAAATAAGACTACATTTTATAAATGATCTTTATAATATCTATGGAGAGCTTTTTTAAATGATGTCACAACTGTGTTTTTTATTCTCATAACATAAAAAAAAAGTGATCTTTATGTTACACTTTTCAAATGTAGCCTAAAAAACGTGTAGTTGAATAAGTATTTTTTTGCAGTGATTTCTTGTTTTTTTCTTTTTTAACAAGAATAAAAACAAAAAAAGTCAAATAAAGAAGAAGAATAACATAATACTGCAACATTACTTGAAAGAGGATGAACCTACATTCATTGAACTAAAAAAAAGAGAAAGAAATAAGAAAAAAAAGAAGGAAAAAATGCAACATTAGAGAAAATATTTTTTTGTAGTTGCAGCAAATTTTGGGGTAAAACTAAGACATTTAAGTGTATTGTTTAAGAACTTTCGGTGGATTTATACTGATAAATTCTGCATAATTCAAAGTTCTTCCTTGATAAATCCCAATTTTGTGGTTTATCTTGTGCTTAATTTGGGTTGTTTTATCAACTTTTCTCACATTTATTCAATGAAAGAGCATGGTTTTGCAATTTTCCTTTGATTTGTGCTTAAATGTGAAAACATGCTTTTTAGGCCTTAAAATAGCTAAATTTAACTCACTTTAATTCCATTCAATACCTTGATATGTTTGTTGAGTGATTTCCGGTCCATAAGGCAAGTATTGGATGGAAGAAGTGAAGAGAAAAGCATGCAAAGTGGGAGAACTCATGAAGAAATGAAGGAACCGTAAAGCTGTCAAGCCTGACCTCTTCACACTCAATTGACCATAACTTGAGCTACAGATGTCCAAATGAGGCGGTTCTAGTTTCGTTGGAAAGCTAACATCCGGGGCTTCGAAATGATATAAAATTTGTCATATGTTGCTTCGCTTTCAGGGGCGCGCACGCGCCATTTACGCGTGCGCGCCGATGCTGCACATGGCCCATTAAAAGTGAAATCGTGGCCAGCGATTTGTAGCTCATTTTGGGCCCAATCCAACTTATTTCTGATGCTATTGAACCCAAGGATTGAGGGGAGAATGAACCAAGTAGTCATAGTTTAATTTTCATCATGTTTTAGAGTAGAATTATAGAGAGAGAGGCTCTCTCCTCTCTTTAGACTTAGGATAGAAATTAGGGTAAAAAAAAGTTAGGTTAATCACTCTCAAATTTCTCTTTCAATTCTTGTTTTGATTTTAATTCTCATTATATTTTAGTATTCTATAGTCTTAATCTTCTTAGTTTTCCTTGTTAATTTCTTGTTTTACTCTCTTTTATGTTGATGAACCATTGTTTGATCTTAATTTTCCTTAATGCAATTTTATGTTTCCATGCTCTTCTATGTTTATCTTCATTGTTATTGTTGATTTCTTGCTTATGATAGTTATGGGTTTTGTTAATTCTTGTATTTTGTGAAGTTTAATTTTATTGCACACTAGGTGTTTGATGAAATGTTTACACTAGTTTTTGAGTAGTTTCCTTCACTCTTGGCCTAGGCTAAGGGAATTGAGTGACCTTGAGTCATTGGGTCTTAATGATTTGGTGATTTGAGAACCCTTGGTGATCAATTTGATACTCATTGACACCAACCCACTACTAATCTAATTAGTAGATAGGTTGGGACTTATGGGTTGATGTGATCAAGCCTATTTGACGTACCTCAAGCTTAGGAGTAGATATTACGTACTTAAAGCTTTTGGAGGTAGACTTAATAGGTTGGCCTCTCATAATTATCAATGTATGGTTTGTAGACAAGGATGGTGATCTCATATTACCTATGTCTAGCCAAGAGTATTTTTTCTTTCTTTTATTTAGTTAATTGTTCAATTACTTCTCTTGCCATTTATTTTCTTGCCAAAATATCAAATCAAACCCCCTTGCATCTTCATAGCCAATAATTGATCACTTCATTGCAATTCCTTGTGAGATGACCCGGAGTTTAAATACTTCGGTTAATTCTTATTTGGGGTTTGTTACTCGTAACAACCAAAATTTTTGATGTGGGAATTGTTTGTTGGTTTGGAGCTATGCTTACAACGAAGTTCTTATTTCTAGAAGAGAAATTCTAGACCATCGAGCAAATTCTCATCATCAAAATGGCGCCGTTGCTGGGGAGTTGCAATGGTGTTACATTATTGGCTATTGTGAATATGTGAATATGTTTGCCTTTTGCTTATTTCTTAGTTTTTGTTAGCCTTAGGACTTGTTGCTTATTTTTGTTAGGTTTTGTTTTTATTTGCTATTATGAATTCTCATCCTCACTTTGGCTATGAGTTTGGCTCAAATTATGTTGTAGGGAATGGAAACTACAATGGTAACGTGCATCAAGGATGAAATAATCAAAGGTGGGAGGAGCCTCAAAGGATTGATCACTCTTCTTGGCAACAACCCCCTCCGGTTTGTTATAATTCTAATCCTAATGCATATCAATCTAATGGATGTGGTGACCCTTATTGTGATTGTCAACAACCACCATCACATGCCTATGAACCACCCCCTCAACATGACTTTGAACCACCTTACTCACAAGCCCCATACCACCAAATACCTCATTATGACCCTAATTCTTATCCACCATACCAACCACCTTATGAACCATATGAACCACACATGAAACCACCACTATTCCAACACAATTACTCTCAAGAATCACCTCAATATATACACCCTCCATACCCTTACCAAGATGAACCAACTTCCAATTATGAAACTTTCCTCCCAAACAATGAACCTTCTTTTTCCACACCACCTCCAATGGATGATTCTCTTCAAGAATGTGTTAGTTCTTATATTCAAAGGCAAGAATAGAACCAAAAGGGGTTCAAGGAGTTAGAAGCCAAGATAGCTACCATAGCAGAATGGTGCACGAAATTGTGATCTTAGGCAACGGCGCCAAAAACTCTGTACGCACGTCTTAATAAATTGTTTTTCATTCACAACTTTGATACAACTAACCAGCAAGTGCATTGGGTCGTCCAAGTAATAAAACCTTACGTGAGTAAGGGTCGATCCCACAGAGATTGTTAGTATGAAGCAAGCTATGGTCACCTTGTAAATCTTAGTCAGGCGGATATAAAATAGTTATGGAGTTTTCGAAAATTAATAATAAATAGACAGAAAATAAAGATAGAAATACTTATGTATATCATTGGTGAGAATTTCAGATAAACGTATGGAGATACTTTCGTTCCTCTGAACTTCTGCTTTCCTGCTGTCTTCATCCAATCAATCTTACTCCTTTCCATGGCTGGCTTTATGTAAGGACATCACCATTGTCAATGGCTACTTTTCATCCTCTCTGTGAAAATGGTTCGATGCGCTGTCACTGCATGGCTAATCATCTGGAGGCATCACCGTGGTCAATGGCTGCATCCCATCCTCTTGTGAAAATGGTCCAAATGCTCTGTCACAGTACGGCTAATTATCTGAGGTTCTCGATCATACTGGAATAGGATTCACCCTCCTTTTGCGTCTGTCACTACGCCCAACACTCGCGAGTTTGAAGTTCGTCACAGTCATTCAATCCCAGAATCCTACTCGGAATACCACAGACAAGGTTTAGACTTTCCAGACTCTCATGAATGCCGCCATCAATCTAGCTTATACCACGAAGATTCTGATTAAGAGATCCAAGAGATAATCATCCAATCTAAGGTGGAACGGAAGTGGTTGTCAGGCACGCGTTCGTGGGGGAATGATGATGATTGTCACGTTCATCACATTCATGTTGAAGTGCAAATGAATATCTTAGAAGCGGAATACATTGAATTGAATAGAAAAATAGTAGTACTTTGCATTAATTCATGAGGAACAGCAGAGCTCCACACCTTAATCTATGGAGTGTAGAAACTCTACCGTTGAAAATACATAAGTGAAAGGTCCAGGCATGGCCGAATGGCCAGCCCCCAAAACGAGATCACAGGATCAAAAATACAATCCAAGATGTCTAATATAATAGTAAAAAATCCTATTTATACTAAACTAGTTACTAGGGTTTACAGAAGTAAGTAATTGATGCATAAATCCACTTCCGGGGCCCACTTGGTGTGTGCTTGGGCTGAGCTTGAAGTTTCCATGTGGAGAGGTCATTCTTAGAGTTGAACGCCAGTTTGTAACATATTTCTGGCGTTCAACTCTGGCTTGTAACGTGTTTCTGGCGTTTAACTCCAGACTGCAGCGTAGAACTGGCGTTCAATGCCCTTTTACATCGTCTAAACTCAGCCAAAATATGGACTATTAAATATTGCTGGAAAGCCCTGGATGTCTAATTTCCAACGCAATTCGAAGCGTGCCATTTTGAGTTCTGTAGCTCCAGAAAATCCACTTTGAGTGCAGGGAGGTCAGAATCCAGCAGCATTAGCAGTCTTTTTTCAACCTCTGAATCTGATTTTTGCTCAAGTCTCTCAATTTCAGCCAGAAAATACCTGAAATCACAGAAAAACACACAAACTCATAGTAAAGTCCAGAAATGTGAATTTAACATAAAAACTAATGAAAACATCCCTAAAAGTAACTAGATCCTACTAAAAACATACTAAAAACAATCTCTTGAATAGTTTTGGCATCTCACTTTATCCATTGAGGTTCAGAATGATTGGCATCTATAGGAACTCAGAGTTCAGATAGTGTTATTGATTCTCCTAGTTCAGTATGATGATTCTTGAACACAGCTACTTTACGAGTCTTGGTCGTGGCCCTAAGCACTTTGTTTTCCAGTATTACCACCGGATACATAAATGCCACAGACACATAATTGGGTGAACCTTTTCAGATTGTGACTCAACTTTGCTAAAGTCTCCAATTAGAGGTGTCCAGGGTTCTTAAGCACACACTTTTTTTGCTTTGGACCTTGACTTTAACTGCTCAGTCTCAAGTTTTCACTTGACACCTTCACGCCACAAGCACATGGTTAGGGACAGCTTGGTTTAGCCGCTTAGGCCAGGATTTTATTCCTTTAGGCCCTCCTATCCACTGATGTTCAAAGCCTTGGGATCCTTTTTATTTACCCTTGCCTTTTGGTTTTAAGGGCTAATGGCTTTTTGCTCTTGCCTCTTGGTTTTAAGAGCTTTTTGCTTTTTCTGCTTGCTTTTTCTTTTTCTTTCTATTTTTTTTGCCATTTTTTTTTCTGCAAGCTTTGTTCTTTGATGCTTTTTCTTGCTTCAAGAATCATTTTTATGATTTTTTAGATTATCAAATAACATGTCTCCTTGTCATCATTCTTTCAAGAGCCAACATATTTAACATTCATGATCAACAACTTCAAAAGACATATGCACTGTTCAAGCATTCATTCAGAAAACAAGAAGCATTGTCACCACATCAATATAATTAAGCTAAGTTCAAGGATAAATTCGAAACTCATGTACTTCTTGTTCTTTTGAATTAAAACATTTTTATTTAAGAGAGGTGATGGATTCATATTCATTACTTTAAGGCATAGACACTTAGACACTAATGATCATGTAATAAAGACACAAACATAGATAAACATTTAACATAAGAAAACGAAAAATAGAGAATGTAAGAACAAGGAATGAGTCCACCTTAGTGATGGTGGCGTTTCCTTCTTGAGGAACCAATGATGTCCTTGAGCTCTTCTATGTCTCTTCCTTGTCTCTGTTACTTGATCCCTAGTGATTTTGGTGCTCCTATCCTTAGTTGCTCCCAATAATTGTGTGGGGGAAAATGTATCCCCTGAGGTATCTCAGGGATCTCTTGATTTGCAGTCAAATGTTCTACCACTGAGCTATAGATCCTTTACATGAATCTCTCCATCTCCCATGACTTGGAGGTGGAAGCTTTTGTCTTCCCTTTTCTCTTCTCTTTTTTTTTTGAGGTTTTCTCTGGCCTTGGGTGCCATCAATGGTTATAGAAAAGCAAAATAAGCAATGCTTTTACCACACCAAACTTAGAATGTTGCTCGCCCTCGAGCAGGAAAAGAAAGAATAGATGAAGAAGAAGATGTGGAAGAAAAACTAGGATTATGAGGAGGGAAGGTGGGGATCCTGTGGGGTCCACAGATCCTGAGATAATCCTGTGAGGTCCACAGATCTTGAGGTGTCAAGGATTTACATCCCTGCACCAATTAGGCATGTAAAATGCCTTTGCATGCAATTCTAGCGTTTAAACACCGAACTGATGCTTGTTCTGGGCGTTCAACGCCCAGATGCAGCATGTTTCTGGCGTTGAACGCCAGTTCTGTGCTTGTTTCTGGCGTTTAGCGCCAGCTTTTCTTCACTGTGCATTTCTGGCGTCTGGACGCCATAATGCTGCTTGTTTCTGGCGTTCAACGCCAGAAACATGCTCTGTTCTGGCGTTGAACGCCAGACAGATGCTCCTTACTGGCGTTTAAACGCCAGTAAGATCCTCCTCCAGGGTGTGATTTTCCTTCTGCTATTTTTGATTCTGTTTTCAATTTTTCTATTTATTTTGTGACTCCACATGATCATGAACCTAATAAAACATGAAATAACAATAAAAATAAATT
>NC_029790.2:87876486-87886315 GCF_000816755.2 Arachis ipaensis
TGACTCTGTTTTGAGAGAAGCTTACTGTGCCTCTTTTCCATGTTTACAGAAGGATGTCCTTGAGTTTTAAACTTAAGGGAGTCCTCATTCAATTGAAGGACTAGTTCACCTCTGTTAACATCAATCACAGCTCTTGCTGTGGCTAGGAAGGGTCTTCCAAGGATGATGGATTCATCCTCATCCTTCCCAGTATCTAGGATTATGAAATCAGCAGGGATGTAAAGGCCTTCAACCTTTACTAATATGTCCTCTACTTGTCCATAAGCCTGTTTTCTGGAATTGTCTGCCATCTCTAATGAGATTCTAGCAGCTTGTACCTCAAAGATTCCCAGTTTCTCCATTACAGAGAGTGGCATGAGGTTTATTCCTGACCCCAGGTCACATAGAGCCTTCTTAAAGGTCATGGTGCCTATGGTATAAGGTATCAGGAACTTTCCAGAATCCTATTTCTTCTGAGGCAATCTCAGTTGATCCAATGCATTCAGTTCATTGGTGAACAGGGGAGGTTCATTAGAATCTCTATGGTCTCTAGATGAGCCTCAGAGTCCTTTGGTTCCTCAAAGGGAAACTCCTTGTTGATCACTGGACGTCCCAGGAGGTCTTCCTTACTGGGATTCACGTCCTCCCCTTCTTCCTTGGATTCGGCCATGATGGTCATTTCAATGGCCTCGCACTCTCCTTTTGGATTTTCTTCTGTATTGCTTGGGAGAGTACTAGGAGGGATTTCAGTGACTCTTTTACTCAGCTGGCTCACTTGTGCTTCCAAATTTCTAATGGAGGATCTTGTTTCATTCATGAAACTCACAGTGGCCTTAGATAGATCAGAGACTAAGTTTGCTAAATTAGAGGTACTTTGTTCAGAGTTCTCTGTCTATTGCTGAGTGGATGATGGAAAAGGTTTACTATTGTTAAACCTATTTCTTCCACCATTATTAAAGCCTTGTTGAGGCTTTTGTTGATCCTTCCATGAGAGATTTGGGTGATTTCTCCATGAGGGATTATAGGTGTTTCCATATGGTTCACCCATGTAATTCACCTCTGCTATTGCAGGGTTTTCAGGATCATAGGCCTCTTTTTCAGAAGGCACCTCTTGAGTACTGTTGGATGCAGCTTGCATTCCATTCAGACTCTGAGAAATCATATTGACTTGCTGAGTCAATATTTTGTTCTGAGCTAATATGGCATTCAGAGTATCAATTTCAAGAACTCCCTTCTTCTGAGGCGTCCCATTGCTCACAGGATTCCTCTCAGAAGTGTACATGAACTGGTTATTAGCAACCATGTCAATGAGTTCTTGAGCTTCTGCAGGCGTTTTCTTTAGGTGAATGGATCCACCTGCAGAAGTATCCAATGACATCTTAGCTAATTCAGACAGACCATCATAGAATATATCCAGGATGGTCCATTCTGAAAGCATGTCAGAAGGACACTTTTTGGTCAGTTGCTTGTATCTCTCCCAAGCTTCATAGAGGGATTCACCTTCTTTCTGTCTGAAGGTTTGAACATCCACTCTAAGCTTACTAAGCTTTTGAGGAGGAAAGAACTTAGCTAAGAAAGCCGTGACCAGCTTATCCCAAGAGTTCAGGCTATCCTTAGGTTGAGAGTCCAACCAGATTCTAGCTCTGTCTCTTACAGCAAAAGGGAAAAGCATGAGCCTGTAGACTTCTGGATCTACTCTATTAGTATTAACAGTATCACATATCTGCAAGAATTCAGTTAGGAACTGAAAAGGATCTTCAGATGGAAATCCATGAAACTTGCAGTTCTGCTGCATCAGGGAAACTAATTGAGGTTTCAACTCAAAATTGTTTGCTCCAATGGTAGGGATGGAGATGCTTCTTCCATGTAAATTGGAATTAGGTGCAGTAAAGTTACCAAGCATCCTCCTTGCATTATTATTATTTTTGGCTGCCATTTCTTCTTCCTGTTCGAAAATTCCTGTAAGGTTGTCTCTGGATTGTTGTATTTTAGCTTCTCTTAGTTTCCTTTTCAGAGTCCTTTCAGGTTCAGGATCTGCTTCAACAAGAATGTTCTTGTCCTTGCTCCTGCTCATATGAAAGAGAAGGGAACAGAAAAATAATAATAGGGTTCCTTTTTACCAGAGTATAGAGGTTCCCTTGTGTGAGTAGAAGAAGAAAAGAAGAGTAGAAGAAAAGAAGAAGAGAAAATCTGAACTCAGAGAGAGAGGGGGTTCGGATTTTTGGTGAGTGAGGAAGAGATGTTAGTAAATAAATAAATAAATAGAAGAAGATGAGAGGGGGACGTGGATTTTCGAAAATAATTTTTGAAAAAGAGTTAGTGATTTTCGAAAATTAGAAGAAGAAATAAATTAAAATTGAATTTTGAAACAATTAGTTAATTAGAAAGAGTTTTTGAAAAAGAGGGAGATATTTTCGAAAATTAGAGAGAGAGAGTTAGTTAGGTAGTTTTGAAAAAGATAAGAAACAAACAAAAAGTTAGTTAGTTAGTTGAAACAAATTTTAAAATCAATTTTGAAAAGATAAGAAGATAAGATTTAATATTTTAAAATCAAATTTTTGAAAAAGATATGATTTTGAAAAAGATAAGATAAAAAGATATTTTTGAAAAGATATGATTGAAATTAGTTTTGAAAAAGATTTGATTTTTAAAATCACAATTAATCATCAAACAAGAAGACTGGTGCACGAATTGTGAATCACACTTTTCACACTCGTACCACTAACCAGCAAGTGCACTGGGTCGTCCAAGTAATACCTTACGTGAGTAAGGGTCAAATCCCACGGAGATTGTTGGTTTGAAGCAATATATGGTTATCTTGTAATTCTTAGTCAGGAAGTCAATTATATTTATCAGTTGAGTTGCAAATAAACAAGAGAGCATGGATTAAAGGTTACTTGTTATGCAGTAATGGATAATATGTTGGATTTTTGGAGATGCTTTGTCTTCAGAATCTCTGCTTTCCTCTGTCCTCTAATTCAAGCACGCACGTCCTCCTATGGCAAGCTGTGTGTAGGTGGATCACCGTTATCAATGGCTACCATCCATCCTTCAAGTGAAAAGGGTCCAGGTGCACTGTCACCGCACGGCTAATCATCTGCAAGTTCTTAGTCGTACCGGAATAGGATTTACTATCCTTTTGCGTCTGCCCCAACAATGGAGTTTAGAGACTCATGCCGTCAAAGAGTATAAAGTTTTGATCTAAAAAGTGTCATGAGATACCAAATAAATCTCTAAAAGTTGTTTAAATACTAAACTAGTAACCTAGGTTTACAGAAAATAAGTAAACTATAACAGATAGTGCAGAAATCCACTTCTGGGGCCCACTTGGTGTGTGCTGGGGCTGAGACTAAAGTTTCTCACGTGCCTGGGGCTGTTTTGGGCGTTCAACGCCAGCTTTGGATCCTTTTCTGGCGTTGAACTCCAACTTGCAACTTGTTTCTGGCGCTGGACGCCAGAATTGGGCAGAGAGCTGGCGTTGAACGCCAGTTTACGTCGTCTATCCTTGAGTAAAGTTAGACTATTATATATTGCTGGAAAGCCCTGGATGTCTACTTTCCAACGCAATTAGAAGCACGCCATTTGGAGTTCTGTAGCTCTAGAAAATCCATTTTGAGTGCAGGAAGGTCAGAATCCAACAGCATCAGCAGTCCTTTTTCAGCCTGAATCAGATTTTTGCTCAGCTCCCTCAATTTCAGCCAGAAAATACCTGAAATTACAGAAAAACACACAAACTCATAGTAGAGTCCAGAAATGTGGATTTTGCCTAGAAACTAATGAAAATAAACTAAAAACCAACTAAAACATACTAAAATCTATATGAAATTAACCCCAAAAAGCGTGTAAAATATCCGCTCATCACAACACCAAACTTGAATTGTTGCTTGTCCTCAAGCAACTAGACAAATAAAATAGAAGACTAATAAGTCAAGAAGCAATAATATCTCAGAGTTTTTGAGTGAAGCTCAGATTCTAATTAGATGAGTGGGACTAGTAGCTTTTTGCTTCCGAACAGTTTTGGCATCTCACTTTATCCATTGAAGCTCAGAGTGATTGGCATCTCTAGGAACTTAGAATTCAGATAGTGTTATTGATTCTCCTATTTCAGTATGATGATTCTTGAACATAGATACTTTATGAGTCTTGGCCATGGCCCTAAGCACTTTGTTTTCCAGTATTACCACTGGATACATAAATGCCACAGACACATAATTGGGTGAACCCTTTTAGATTGTGACTCAGCTTTGCTAAAGTCCCCAATTAGAGGTGTCCAGGGTTCTTAAGCACACTCTTCTTTTTGCTTTGGACCTTGACTTTAACCGCTCAATCTCAAGTTTTCACTTGACACCTTCACGCCACAAGCACATGGCTAGGGACAGCTTGGTTTAGCCGCTTAGGCCAGGATTTTATTCCTTTAGGCCCTCCTATCCACTGATGCTCAAAGCCTTGGGATCCTTTCTATTATCCTTGCCTTTTGGTTTTAAGAGCTTTGGCTTTTTCTGCTTGCTTTCTCTTTCTCTCTCTCTCTCTCTCTCTCTTTTTTTTCTGCAAGCTTTGTTCTTTGCTGCTTTTTCTTGCTTCAAGAATCATTTTTATGATTTTTCAGATTATCAATAACATGTCTCATGTTCATCATTCTTTCAAGTGTCAACATATTTAACAGTCTTAAACAACAAATTCAAAAGACATATGCACTGTTCAAGCATTCATTCAGAAGACAGAAAGCATTGCCACCACATGTTACTAATTAGAATTTTTTTCTTATTAAAAACTCGAATTTTATTGCCTCTTATTCAAACGATCTACTATTTTATTCATGTTTGCTGATGATGAGAAAAATAGACTATAACTTAATTGGAGGTAAAATCAAAATAGACACTAATTACTACTATATGACTCCTAAGGTAAACTCTTATAACGACAACTATCACAGAGTTAAAGCAGAAATTGGAATTTAACAACCTTTGTTCTGGGAAGTGGATGTTCCTCGGATCTGTGGGGTGCTTGGTCCTTCAAGAGATAACTTCTGGCGCTTCAATTCCCTCAAGTCACGCCCTTGCTCTTCCTGTTCTTTAATCAAATAGCAAAGAATTTGACTGTGTTCCTTCTGTTCCTTTATTATTTGTTCCATAGCTTCTTGTATCTTGGTAACTGATGTTTCAAGATACTCCCAATATTCAGATTGAGGGATTTCTGGGAGAAATTCATGTGTTTTCTTCTTGATGGGGTCATCCTGTGCTTGTTGTTTTTCCATTGATGCTTTGGTGATTGGTTTCTCAATCGAGATATACTCAGTTATTCCCATCCTTACTCCAGCGTCCTTGCAGAGCAGAGAAATCAAGCTTGGGTAAGCCAACCTGGCCTCTTTAGAATTTTTATTAGCAATTTTGTAGAATTCAGTTGAAATCAGTTGATGAACTTCCACTTCTTTTCCCATCATGATGCAATGGATCATCACTGCTCTTTTAACAGTGACTTCAGAACGGTTGCTGGTGGGTAGCAGAGAATGCCCAATGAAATCCAGCCATCCTCTGGCGACTGGTTTGAGATCTTCTCTTTTGAGTTGATTTGGGACATCCTTCGTGCTAGTGGTCCACCTGACTCCAGGGATACATATATCCTCTAGAATCTTATCCAGGCCCTTGTCTGTTCTCATCATTCTCCTGTTAAAAGAGTCTGGATCATCTTTTAGCTGAGGTAGCTTTAAAATCTCCCTGATCTTGTCAGGGTTGGTATGAACAATCTTTCCTCTGACCACAGTCCGATATTCATAGAAAGCAGTTCCAGATAGTTTTTGCTTGTCTGTCTGCCGTATGTTAGCATAGAACTCCTGGACCATATTCCTTCCCACTTTCGTCTCAGGATTAGCTAGGACCTCCCAGTTCCTGATTCGAATTTGCTCCTGGATCTCCAGATATTCGTCTTCTTTCAGATCTAATCTAACTTCCGGGATCACTGATCTTAGACCCATTATTTTGTAATAATGGTCTGAATGTTCTTTAGATAAGAACTTCCCTTGATTCCAAAGTGGTTTTGGAATGCTCTCTTTCTTGCCTCTTGAAGTGGGTTGTTTTCCCTTAGGAGCCATGATCTTAGTGATCACGGATAAACACACCAAACTTAGAGGTTTTCTTGTCCTCAAGCAAAACCAGTGAGCTCTTTTTCTCTGTTTTGTGTGCAGATTCCTTCTGTAACCCTGTAAACTTATGCAATTGATTTTTTTACCTCGTTATTAATGAACTTTATATAAACAAATAAAAATAAAAATAGGGAAAAATGCTTAGAGGATTGATGTCCCATGGCTGGGTTGCCTCCCAGCAAGTGCTTCTTTATTGTCTTTAGTTGGACCTTGCTGAGCTTTTAATCTAGCTTCAGCCTTGAGCACTCTTGCTCAACGTTGCCTTCAAGATAGTGCTTGATTCTCTGTCCATTGACAATGAACTTCTTATCAGAATCAATATCTTGAAGCTCCACATAACCATATGGTGATACACTTGTAATCACATATGGTCCCTTCCACCGGGATTTCAGTTTCCCAGGGAATAGCCTGAGTCTAGAGTTAAACAGCAGAACCTTCTGTCCTGGTTCAAAGATTCTAGATGACAGCTTTCTATCATGCCACTTTTTTGATTTCTCTTTATAAAGCTTGGCATTTTCGAAAGCAGTGAATCTGAATTCCTCTAGCTCATTTAGCTGGAGCAATCTTTTTTCTCCTGCTAATTTGGCATCAAAGTTTAGGAATCTGGTTGCCAGTAGGCTTTATGTTCCAGTTCCACGGGCAGGTGACATGCCTTACCATACACAAGTTGGTATGGAGAGGTCCCTATAGGGGTCTTGAATGCTGTTCTGTAAGCCCACGGAGCATCATCCAAGCTCCGTGCCCAATCCTTTCAACGGGTACTTATTGTCCGTTCTAGGATTCTCTTTAATTCTCTATTAGAGACTTCAGCTTGCCCATTAGTTTGTGGATGATATGGAGTAGCTACCTTGTGGCGAATCCCATACGGAACCATGGCAGAGTAAAGCTGTTTGTTGCAGAAGTGAGTGCGCCCATCACTGATCAGTACTCTAGGGACACCAAACCTGCTAAAGATATGTTTCTGGAGGAACTTCAGCACTGTTTTAGTATCATTGGTGGGTATGGCAATGGCCTCAACCCATTTTGATACATAGTCAACTGTCACCAGAATATAAGTGTTTGAGAATGATGGTGGGAAAGGTCCCATGAAGTCAATTCCTCATACGTCAAACAACTCAATCTCCAAGATTCCTTGTTGAGGCATGGCGTAACCATGGGGCAGATTACCAGCTCTTTGGCAACTGTCATAGTTATGTACAAACTCTCGGGAATCTCTCTAGAGTGTGGGCCAATAGAAGCCACATTGGAGGACCTTGGTGGCTGTTCGCTCACCCCCGAAATGGCCTCCATATTGAGATCCATGGCAATGCCATAGGATCCTCTGCGCTTCTTCTCTAGGAACACACCTACGGAATATTCCGTCTGCACATCTCTTAAAGAGATAGGGTTTATCCCACAAGTAGTACTTTGCATTAGTGATTAATTTTTTCTTTTGTTGCCTGTTGTACTCCTTGGGTATGAACCTTGCAGCTTTATAGTTTGCAATATTGGCAAACCATGGTGTTTCCTGGATGGAAAATAAATGCTCATCCGGAAAAGTCTCAGAGATCTCAAGAGAGGGGAGGGACGTCCCTTCTACTGGCTCTATCCGGGACAGATGATCAGCCACTTGGTTTTCTGTCCATTTTCTGTCTCTTATTTCTATATCAAACTCTTGCAGAAGAAACACCCATCTGATGAGCCTGGGTTTTGAATCCTGCTTTGTGAGTAGATATTTAAGAGCAGCATGGTCAGTATACACAATCACTTTTGATCCTACTAAGTATGATCTGAACTTGTCAATGGCATAAACCACTGCAAGTAATTCTTTTTCTGTGGTTGTGTAATTTTTCTGGGCATCATTTAAAACGCGACTAGCATAATAAATGACATGCAGAAGCTTGTCATGCCTCTGTCCCAATACTGCACCAATGGCGTGATCACTGGCATCACACATTAGCTCAAATGGTAATGTCCAGTCTGGTGCAGAAATAACTGGTGCTGTGACCAGCTTAGCTTTCAGCGTTTTAAACGCCTACAAACACTTTGTGTCAAACACAAATGGCGTGTCAGCAGCTAGCAGATTGCTTAGGGGTTTTGCGATTTTTGAAAAATCCTTTATAAACCTCCTATAGAATCCTGCATGCCCCAGAAAGCTTCTGATTGCCTTAACATTGGCAGGTGGTGGTAATTTTTCAATTACCTCTATTTTTGCTTGATCCACCTCTATTCCCTTGTTTGAGATTTTATGCCCAAGGACAATCCCTTCAGTCACCATGAAGTGATATTTTTCCCAGTTTAAGACTAGGTTGGTCTCTTGGCATCTCTTCAGGACAAGTTTCAGGTGATCAAGACAGGAGCTAAATGAGTCTCCATATACTGAGAAGTCATCCATGAAGACTTCCAAAAATTTTTCCACCATATCAGAGAAAATAGAGAGCATGCATCTCTGGAAGGTTGCAGGCGCATTACACAGCCCAAATGGCATCCTTCTATAAGCAAACACTCCAGATGGACATGTGAATGCTGTTTTCTCTTGATCTTGGGGATCTACTGCAATCTGGTTATAGCCTGAGTAGCCATCCAGAAAGCAGTAATAATCATGACCTGCCAGTCTTTCTAGCATCTGGTCTATGAATGGTAAAGGAAAATGATCCTTTATGGTGGCTGTATTGAGCCTTCTGTAGTCAATACACATGTGCCACCCTGTAACTCTTCTTGTAGGAACCAGTTCATTTTTTCATTATGAATCACTGTCATGCCTCCCTTTTTTGGGACGACTTGGACAGGGCTCACCCAGGGGCTATCAGAAATAGGATAAATAATCCCAGCCTCTAGTAATTTGGTGACCTCTTTCTGCACCACTTCCTTCATAGCTGGATTTAGCCGCCTCTGTGGTTGAACCACTGGTTTAGCATTATCCTCCAATAAGATTTTGTGCATGCATCTAGCTGAGCTTATGCCCTTAAGGTCACCTATGGACCACCCAAGAGCTGTCTTGTGTGTCCTTAGTACTTGAATAAGTGCTTCCTCTTCTTGTGGATTTAAAGCAGAGCTTATGATCACTGGAAAAGTGTCACCTTCTCCCAGAAATACATATTTCAGGGATGGTGGTAATGGTTTGAGCTTGGGTTTAGGAGGTTTTTCCTCTTCCAGAGGAAATTTCAGAGGCTCTTTAATCTCCTCTGAATCCTCCAAATCAGGCTGAACATCTTTAAAGATGTCCTCCAACTCTGATTCGAGACTCTCAGCCATGTTGATCTCTTCTACCAAAGAGTCAATAAGATCAACTTTCATGCAGTCTTTTGATGTGTCTGGATGCTGCATGGCTTTGACAGCATTCAACTTAAACTCATCATCATTGACTCTCAGTGTTATTTCCCCTTGTTGGACATCAATGAGGGTTCGTCCAGTTGCTAGGAAGGGTCTTCCTAGAATGAGAGTAGCACTCTTGTGCTCCTCCATTTCCAGCACTACAAAGTCAGTGGGAAAGGCGAATGGCCCAACTCTGACAATCATGTCTTCAATCACGCCTGATGGGTATTTAATAGAGCCATCAGCAAGTTGGAGACATATCCGGGTTAGTTTAACTTCTTCAGTCAAGCCAAGCTTCCTGATAGTGGATGCAGGTATTAGGTTGATGCTTGCCCAAGATCGCATAAAGCTGTCTTGGTGCAATTACCGTCTAATGTGCATGGTATCAGAAAACTCCCAGGATCTTTAAGCTTTTCA